>NC_044982.1:136545433-136845433 GCF_008728515.1 Papio anubis
AAGGGAAAGGGAAAGGGAAAGGGAAAGGGAAAGGGAAAGGGAAAGGGAAAGGGGAAGGGAAAGGGGAAGGGAAGGGAAGGGAAGGGAAGGAAAGGAAAGGAAAGGAAAGGAAAGGATCCAATTTAACAATGGACAAAGGACTTCAATAGAAACTCTCCAAAGAAGATATATGAATGGCCAACACATACGTGAAAAGATGCTCAACATCACTAATCATCTGGAAAATGCAAACCAACCACAATGAGGTACCATCTCACACATGTAAGACCTCAAACAATAAAAATCCTAGAAGAAAACCTAAGAAATACTCTTCTTGATACTGGTCTTGGCAAATAATTTATGGCTAAGTCCTCAAAAGTAACAGCAACTGTGATGATTAATATCGAATGTCACCTTGATTGGACTGAAGGATGCAAATTATTGTTCCTGGGTGTGTCTGTGAGAGTGTTGCCAAAGGATATTAACATTTGAGTCAGTGGACTGGGAGAGGCACAACCCCCCTCAATCTGGGTGGGTACCATCGAATCAGCTGCAAGCAAGGCTAGAATAAAGCAGGCAAAAGAAGAGGGAAAGAGCAGACTTGCTGACTCTTCTGGCCTTCATCTTTCCTGTGCTGGATGCTTCTGGCCCTCAAACATCAGATTCCAAGTTCTTCAGCTTTGGTCTCTTGGACTTATACCAGTGGTTTGCCAGGGACTCTCAGGCCTTCAGCTACAAACTGAAGGCTGCACTCTCAGCTCCCTACTTTTTTTTCTTTTTCTTTTTCTTTTTTTTTTCACAGATTGGATAATTTTATTTATTTCTTCTTAAACAAACAACAAAAAAAAACAAAATACATGTGCAGAACGTGCAGGTTTGTTACATAGGTATACATGTGCCACGGTGGTTTGCTGAACCTATTGACCTGTCCTCTAAGTCCCCTCCCCTCATCCTCCACCCCCTAACAGGCCCTGGTGTGTGTTGTTCCCCTCTCTGTGTCCATGCGTTCTCAATGTTCAACTCCCACTTATAAGTGAGAACATGCAGTGCTTGGTTTTCTGTTCCTGTGTTAGTTTGCTGAGGATGATGACTTCCAGTTTCATCCATGTCCCTGTAAAGGACATGATCTCATTCCTTTTTATGACTGCATAGTATTCCATGCTGTATATGTACCACATTTTCTTTATCCAGTCTATCACTGATGGACATTTAGATTGGTTCCATGTCTTTGCTATTGTAAATAGTGCTGCGATAAACACACATTTGCATGTGTCTTTATAGTAGAATGATTTATATTCTTTTGGATATATACCTGGTAATGGGATTGCTGGGTCAAATGTTATTTCTCGTTCTAGATCCTTGAGGAATCGTCATACTGTCTTCCACAATCGTTGAACTACTTTACATTCCCACCAACAGTGTAAAAGCATTCCTATTTTTCCATAACCTCCCCAGCATCTATTGTTTCCAGACTCTTTAATAATTGCTATTCTGACTGGCGTGAGATGGTATCTCATTGTGGTTTTGATTTGCATTTCTCTGATCAGGGATGTTGAGGTTTTTTTTTCATATGTTTGTTTGCCATGCAAGTGTCTTCTTTTGAGAAGTGTCTGTTCATATTCTTTGCCGACTTTTTGATGGAGTTGTCTTTTTCTTGTAAATATGTTTAAGTTCCTTGTAAATTCTGGATATTAGACCTTTGTCAGATGGGTAGATTGGAAAAATTTTCTCCCATTCTGTAGGTTGCCTGTTCACTCTGATGGTAGTTTCTTTTGCTGTGCAGAAGCTCTTTAGTTTAATTATATCCCATTTGTCAATTTCGGCTTTTGTCGCAATTCCTTTTGGTGTTTTTGTCATGAAGTCTTTGCCCATGCCTGTGTCCTGAATGGTATTGCCTAGGTTTTCTTCTACTGAATAGAAGATCCTTTCCCTATTGCTAGTTTTCGTTAGGTTCGTCGAAGATCAGATGGTTGTAAATGTGTGGTCTTATTTCTGAGGTCTCTCTTCTGCCCTATTGGTCTATATGTTTGTTTTGGTACTGGTATCACACTATTTTGGCTACTGTAGCCTGATAGTATAGTTTGAAGTCAGGTAGCATGCGATGCCTCCAGCTTTGTTAGTTTTGCTTAGGACTGTCTTGGCTATATAGGGTCTTCTTTGATTCCATATGAAATTTAACATAGCTTTTTCTAATTCTGTGAAGAAGGTCAATGGTAGTTTGATGGGAATAGCATTGAATCTATAAATTACTTTGGGCAGTATGGCCATTTTCACGATATTGATTCTTCCTATCTATAAGCATGGAATATTTTCCCATTTGTTTGTGTCCTTTCTTATGTCCTTGAGCAGTGGTTTGTAGTTCTCCTTGAAGAGTTCCTTCACATTCTTTGTTTGATGTATTCCTAGGTATTTTATTCTCTTTAGTGATTAAAATAGTAGTGATTATGAACGGGAATTCATTCATGATTTGGCTCTCTGCTTGCCTATTGTTGGTGTAAAAGAATGTTTGTGATTTCTGCACAAACCTAGCAATCTCTTCACCTTGTGATTGTGTGAGTCAATACTCCTTAATAAACTCCCCTCCATACATACATCTATCCTATTAGTTCTGTCCCTCTAGAGAACCCTCATACAGCAACAAAAAAAACTGATAAGTAGGACCTAATTAAATTAAACTAAAGAGCTTCTGCACAGCAAGAGAACCATCAAGAGAGTAAAGAGACAACCTACAGATTGGGAGAAAATATTCACAAACTATGCATTCAACAAAGACTTAATATCCAGAATTGTTAAGGAAATTAAATCATCAAGCAAAAAATGAATATTCCAGCTAAAAAGTCGGCAAAGGACATGAACAGACACTTCTCAAAAGAAGTGTACACGTGGCAAACAAACATGAAAAAATGCTCATGATCACTCATCATCAGAGAAACACAAATCAAAATCACAATGAGATACCATCTCACACCAGTCAGAAAAATGTTTGTTAAAAAGTCAAAAAACAACAGATGTTGGTGAGGCTGTGGAGAAAAGGGGGCACTTATACACTCTTGGTGGGAATTAAATGAGTCCAGCCACTGTGGAGAGCCATTTGGAGATTCCTCAGAAAACTAACAGTTGAACTACCATTTGACTCAGCAACCCTATCACTGGGTATATTCCCAAAAGAAAATAAATCATTCTACCGAAAGGATACGTGCACCCATATGCCTATCACACTGCTATTCATAATAGCAAAAAACATAGAATAAACCCAGGTGCCCATCAACAGTGGATAGGATTTTTTAAATGTGGTAAATATACATTATGCAGTACTACGCAGCAATTAAAAAAAGAACAAAATTATATCCTTTGCAGCAACACAGATGCAGCTGGAGGCCATTATCTTAAGCAAACTAATACAGAAACAGAAAACCAAATACCACATGTTCTCACTTATAAGTGGAAGCTAAACACTGGGCACACATGGACACAAAGATGGGAACAATAGCCAGTGGGAATTACTAGAGGTAGCATAGAGAGAGGAGGACAGGAGCTGAAAAACTACCTCTTGGACACTGTGTTTACTACCTGGGTGATGGGTTCAACTGTATCCCAAACCTCAGCATTCTGCAATATGTCTTTGTAACAAACTTGCACATGTACCCTGATTCTAAAATAAAAGTGGGAGAAAGAAAACAAACAAACAAAAACCACACAAACAGAACAGAAAATCCCAAGTATTGTTGAGGATGTAGAAAGACTGGAATCCTGGTGCACTGTTCATAGAAATGTAAAATGATGTAGTCACTATAGAAAACAGTAAGAAAGTTCCTCAAAAAATTAAAAATAAAACTACCATACTATCCTGCAATCCCTTATCTATCCAAAAAGAATGGAAATCAGGATCTTGAAAAGATATTTGCACTCCCATGTTCATTGTAGTATTATTCACAATAGCCAAGAGGTGGAAGCAACCTAAATGTCCATGAACAGATGAATAGATAAGGGAAATGTGATAGACAAATACAATGGAATATTATTCAGCCATAAAAAAGAAGAAAATCCTGTCATGCTACAATATGGATGACTCTTGACATTATAATAAATGAAAAATGCTGGTCACAGAAGGAAAAATACAGAATTATTCCACTTTTATGAGGTCTCTAAAGTAGTCAGACTCATCAAAACATAAAATAGAATGGTTTTTGCCAGAGACTGGGAAAATGGGAATAAGGTGATTTGCTGTGCAATTAGTGTAGAGTTTCAGACATGGAACAAAAAAAAAAATTCTAGAGATTTGGTATGTGCTTAGAGTTAACAATACCATACTCAACACTTAAAAATTTGTTGAGAGTAAAAAATAGAAACAAAATGAATAAAATGGAATTCAATAAAGAACAGAATAAAATAGTGGGAAAAGATCCAATAGTAAATAAGATCCCTATTAATTTACTGACTTTTGGAAATGTACACTATATACTTTTAAAAGTTTAAGACTCAAGTACTATCCCTGTAGTAATGTCTTTTCAAAAACATTCAATGGGAAATAAGTTCGACAGATGCTTTGTCTTAGAGATTGTAGAATAATATTACTTTACACTTTATCCAGGTATATGAGATAACCTATATACAAGACACTCAGTTACTTATGTTGGTCCCAGAATCATAGAAACTTATTTAATCACAGATTGTTTTGTTCGTGTAACAAATTTTGAACACAACTGCATTATAAGTTTTTAAATTTTAAAATATTTAAAATAAGTGTATGTATTATTATATGACTAGTAAGTTCTAAAATACACACTGGCCTTGGACTTCCCTAAAACCATCCAGAGAAGAAACTGGCCCAAAGAGTTTATAGACAAACTGTCATTCAAATATAAAGTCAACAAATAGTTCTGAACAGATTTTGTTTGAGACAGTGTCACTCTGTCACCCAGGCTGGAATGCAGCCTGGAACTGATGGACTCCAGTGATCCTCCTATCTCAGCCTCCCAAGTATCCAGGACTACAGGTGTGCCCCAGCATGCCTAGCTAATTGGGTTTTTTTATTGTTTGTAGAGACAGTGTCTCACTATGTTGCCCAGGCTGATCTCAAACTCCGAGCCTCAAACCGTCCTCCCACCTCGCCTCTCAAAGTGCTGTAACTATAAGTATGAGCCACCATACTTGGCCTGAACAGATATTTCTTATGAAGCATTCTTGAAATTAGAGGATGAACTTCAGCCAAATGGAAAAATAACTGAAAAAAAAACTGAGATAACTGAGAAAGGGACTAGTTAGTGGTGAACATAAAATATCTTTAGGTCTAAAACCAACAGATTAGGATGACAAAAAAATGCAAATATTACACACTTGACTACATGAAAAGATTGCCAAAAGAAATTGGGAGAACATGCTGATTTCCTTATTTTGGTATCTGAAAATGAAAAAATATCATTTAAAGCTGCAAATCGACTCATAGATATTAATATACATTTCAGATTAAAAGTACTATTAAGAAAAATATTAGGAAAATATGAGGAAAAGAAAGAGAAATAATAATCTCATCATTGTTCACATTAGGAAATTGATCAACACTGCCTTAAGAAAAAATTTAAAGTATTATGTAAACACTTGAGAGTATACAGTACAGAAACAATAAAATACTTCCTTAAATATTACAAGAAACACACACACACACACACAGAGTAAAAGAAAGAGACCATATAAGGAAATAATTATTAAGAATTATAAAGACAAAAAATAATAACCTAAAATGTTGTAACAGAACCAAGACAAGGTATAGCCCCACGTAAATGAGCCAAACTCATTAAAAGATTGGAACTTAAAGCAAAGGCAAACTACAGCCCTGTGTTCTACACAAAAGATATACCTAAATCAAAGTAATTCAGGAACTTTGAAAATAAAAGGTGGGCAAATATAAATGAAAAATACCCAAAAATAATTATCTTAACATCAAATGAGGTTTCAATCAGGCCAAGAAGAATTGAATGAGTCAAAAAAGAGTACTTTTAATGTTAAAATCCGTAATTCATAATAAAAGTTAAACCATTATGATCATCAGTGTTACCAAAAACTAGCACCAATACTCAATAAAACAGACTTTGGTATATATATGACCTATAGACAGACAGTATGATCAGAACAGTTTAATTAGCTTCTTCAACTCAAACAGATTAACATTAATAAAAGATAAATAATTATATAGAAGACCAATTATATCTTTAACAAGATAGAGCTAAATTATACATAGCTAATTCCTACCTTATGAAAAGAGAATACAAGTACTTTCTTCTTAAGGGTCCTGAAACATTAATAACAATTAACCTTATTAAGCCACAAAGAAAACCTCAATAAATTCTAAAAGGTAGAAACAATAAAAATATATTCTTGCATTAAAAGTGCAATAAAATTAGGGAGAAAAAAAGCCCTTACCATCTGCAAATTTTAAATTCTTCCTTAAAAACTTATGGTTCAAACTCAATGGTTCAATTTGAACTCACTGATATGACAAAAATAAAGATAAAATAATCATATAAAAATAAAATTAAAATACCTTATTAAACTACATGCCAAAATATACATAATAAAACTAAAGCAGTGTTCAGGGGGAAATTGTTAACCTTAAATATTTGTATTCTTAAAAAACCAGAAAAGAATAAAAATAAATAAAGCATCCAAGTATGAAGTAAGAAAAAGCAAAACAAAAAAAATATTTAAGGAATGAAGAAGGCATTAATAAAGAAGCAGAAGTTATTGATTAAAATGCAGGAAAAAAATAAGTAAATCCAACAGCTATACTTTTTTGTGGGAGAAAGGGGCAACTAAACTGCTAACATAAGCAAGACAGGAAAGGACAAAAACAAAAGATAAATAATAAAAAGAACCACAGATAAAGAGGAAATTAAAAGACTTATGAGTCTTTTCAAATAAATGTGAAAAGAAATGTGAATTTAAAAGACTTACGAGTCTTTGTAAACAAATGTGAATTTAAAAGACTTATGAGTGTTTGCAAATAAATGTGAAAATCTGACTGAATTAGACAATAGTCTAAGAAAATATAATTTTCCAAATCACTCCAAAAGAGATAGAAATTCTAAACAGATAACTACTGTAGACGAGAATATAAGAACATTATCTAAGAGCTATCACCTGAAACAGCACCAGGTCCACATAATTTTATAGGGGGATTTTGTGAAAACTTTAAGGCATACATTATTTTGATTTCATGTAAACTGTCCTACAGAATACAAAAAGAAGGAATGATCCCCTATTTGTGTTTCTAAAGCAAACATAAGATTGGTAGCAAAACAATTATTACCCCAAAAAAGAACACTGCAAAACCATGTCTCTTACAAAGATCAATGCGCATATCTAAACCAAGCATTAGTAAACAGAATCTAGTACCACATTAAAAAACAGTTTAACATGACAAGTGGCATTTATCCCAGGAAAATATGGATAAAATTGAATCTGTTAATATGATTTATCACATTAATATATCCATGGAAGAAAAAATATTTTGTTATCCTCATAGGTGACAAAGGGGTATTGCTAAATTCAGTATCCAACTTGTACTTTAGAAAAATAAAAATTTTTTAGGGTTTTTAAATTATACTTTAAGTTCTAGGGTACATGTGCACAACGTGTAGGTTTGTTACATATGTATACATGTGCCATGTTGGTGTGCTGCACCCGTTAACTCATCATTTACAATAGGTATATCTCCTAATGCTATCCCTCCCCACCTCTCCCCACTCCACGACATGCCCCGGTGTGTGATGTTCCCCACCCTGTGTTCAAGTGTTCTCATTGTTCAATTCCCACCTATGTGTGAGAACATGTAGTGTTTGGTTTTCTGTCCTTGCGACAGTTTGCTCAGAATGATGGTTTCCAGCTTCATCCATGTCTCTACAAAGGACATGAACTCATCCTATTTTACGGCTGCATAGTATTCCATGGTGTATATGTGCCACATTTTCTTAATCCAGTCTATCATTGATGGACATCTGGGTTGGTTCCAAGTCTTTGCTATTGTGAATAGTGCCACAATAAACATACATGTGTATGTGTGTTTATAGCAGCATGATTTATAATCCTTTGGGTATATGCCCAGTAATGGGATGACTGGGTCAAATGGTATTTCTAGTTCTAGATCCTTAAGGAATCACCACACTCTCTTCCACAATGGGTGAACTAGTTTACAGTCCCACCAACAGTGTAAAAGTGTTCCTGTTTCTCCACATCCTCTCCAGCACCTGTTGTTTCCTGACTTTTTAATAATCACCATTCTAACTGGTATGAGATGCTGTCTTATTGTGGTTTTGATTTGCATTTCTCTGATGGCCAGTGATGATGGGCATTTTTTCATGTGTCTGTTGGCTGCATAAATGTCTTCTTCTGAGAATTGTCTGTTCATATCCTTTGCCCACTTTTTGATGGGGTTGATTCTTTCTTGTAAATTTGCTTAAGTTCTTCATAGATTGTGGATATTAGCCCTTTGTCAGATGGGTAAATTGTAAAAATTTTCTCCCATTCTGTAGGTTGCCTGTTCACAATCATGTCATCTGCAAACAGGGACAATTTGACTTCCTCGTTTCCTAATTGAATATCCTTTATTTCTTCCTCTTGCCTGATTGCCCTGGCCAGAACTTCCAACACTATGTTGAATAAGAGTGATGAGAGAGGGCATCCCCGTCTTGTGCCAGTTTTCAAAGGGATGTTTTTGTCCATTCAGTATGATATTGGCTGTGGGTTTGTCATAAATAGCTCTTATTATTTTGAGATACGTCTCCTCAATACCTAGTTTATTGAGAGTTTTTAGCATGAAGGGCTGTTGAATTCTGTCGAAGGCCTTTTCTGCATCTATTGAGATAATCATGTGGTTTTGTCTTTGGTTCTGTTTATATGATGGATTACGTTTATTGATTTGCATATGTTGAACCAGCCTTGCATCCCAGGGATGAAGCCCACTTGCTCATGGTGGATAAGCTTTTTGATGTGCTGCTGGATTCAGTTTGCCAGTATTTTATTGAGCATTTTTGCATTGACATTCATCAGGGATATTGGTCTAAAATTCTCTTTTTTTGTTGTCTCTCTGCCAGGCTTTGGTATCAGGATGATATTGGCCTCATAAAATGAATTAGGGAGGATTCTGTTGATTGGAATAGTTTTTTTTTCTGTTGATTGGAATAGTTTCAGAAGGAATGGTACCAGCTCTTCTTTGTACCTCTGGTAGAATTCGGCTGTGAATCCATCTGGTCCTGGACTTTTTTTGGTTGGTAGGCTATTCATTATTGCCTCAATTTCAGAACCTGTTATTGGTCTATTCAGGGATTCAACTTCTTTCTGGTTTAGTCTTGGGAGCATGTATGTGTCCAGGAATTTATCCATTTCTACTAGATTTTCTAGTTTATTTGTGTAGAGGTGTTTATAGTATTCTCTGATGGTAGTTTGTATTTCTGTGGGATCGGTGGTGATATCCCCTTTATCATTTTTTATTGCATCTATTTGATTCTTCTCTCTTTTCTTCTTTATTAGTCTTGCTAGCAGTCTATCAATTTTGTTGATCTTTCAAAAAACCAGCTCCTGGATTCATTGATTTTTTGAAGGATTTTTGGTGTCTCTATCTCCTTCAGTTCTGCTCTGATCTTAGTTATTTCTTGCCTTCTGCTAGCTTTTGAATGTGTTTGCTCTTGCTTCTCTAGTTATTTTAATTGTGATGTTAGGGTGTCAATTTTAAATCTTTCCTGTTTTCTCTTCTGGGCATTTAGTGCTATAAATTTCCCTCTACACGCTGTTTTAAATGTGTCCCAGAGATTCTGGTATGTTGTGTCTTTGTTCTCATTGGTTTCAAAGAACCCCCAAAATTAATTGCATACCTAGGAATAATTTTTTTTAATGAGCAACATATTTATGCAGAAAACCTGAAAATGCTTCTGAGAGGCACAAAATATGACTTAAGTAGCTTGAAATACATGCTATGTTCTTGGATAAGAAGATTCAACATCATAAGTATATTAACACTTCTTAAGATAACCAATAAATTTAACATCATTCTAACAAAAAATCATGAGGAAAGTTTAAGCAAAACAGTTCAGAGAAATCTACAGAAAAAAAAAAAAGAGCACTGAAAAACAATTAGTCTTACCAAATGTTAGAGCCTTGTCAATGTCAATGAATTTCTTTTTATTGAGATGAAGTCTCATTCTGTCTCCCAGTCTGGAGTGCAGTGGTGAGATCTCAGCTCACTGCAACCTCTGCCTCCCTGGTTCAAGCAAATCTCCTGCCTCAGCCCCCCAAGTAGCTGGGACTATAGGCATCCACCACCACACCTGGCTAATTTTTATGTTTGTAGTAGAGACAGGGTTTCACCATGCTGGCCAGCCTAGTCTCAAACTCTTGACCTCACGTGATCCTCCCACCTCACCCTCCCAAAGTGCTGGGATTACAGCCATCAGCCACCACACCCAGCCTTTGTCAACAATTAAAACTGTATGATACTAACATATGCATAGAAAGAAAACACATCAAAAATTCAGTAATAGATCTAGTACACAAGAGTTTGGCATGCTATAAAGGTAACATCCCAAATCAGTGAAAAAGAGGACAAGCTTTTAAATAAATGGGTAAAGTCAGTAATCACCTGGAGAAAAATATAGTTGGACTTATGCTTTACCTTCTACACCAGGATAAAATCCAAATGAATCTAAGATTTAAACGTAAAACATTAACTCTATAATGATGGTGTGCTTTATATCTAAGACATAAAACTCAGTGATGGAGGAAAAAGTGATAAACTCAACTACATGAAAATAAAATATTTTTCATGGCAAAAATACCAGAAAAAATAATCATGGGACAAATGACAAATTGTGAAAAGAATACATAAAACTCATTTCACAGACAAATACTTATTTTCCCCAATATAGAAATATACAAATTAATTTTTGTAATAGACAACCCAATAGAAAAAAATGGGTAAAAAAATTACGAACCAGAAACTTACAGAAACATAATTAGCTCTCAAACATATGAAAATATGTTGAACCTCACTTATAATAAGAGAAGTTAAAATTAGAATGAATATTGATGTACCCATTTTTCATATAATCTCACCAAAGATCATAAACTTTGATAAAACATTGTGTTGGTGACAGTGGGGGAAATCAGACATTCTTACACTTGTGTCAGGGTAAATTGTTATAAATTCTAAAGAAGGCAATTTGCAATATTTATCAAATTACAAATGCATATATCTTTTGATTTAGCAATTCTATTTCTAGAAACAGATTCTATATTCTCTAACATGTGAAATAACATATGTATCCAGTTTTGGGGGTTTTTTTGCTGCATTTTCTTTACTAGAAAAATATTGAAAATCCTAAATGTCTTCATATAAATTTTGGAACATCAATATAACAAAATACCATTCAGCCATTAAAAAGAATGAGAAAGTACTTTTTTAAAACTAATCTAGAAAGATCTCCAAGATATATTGTTGAGAAAGTTGAAGAACATTATGTAAATTATGCCACCACCTATGTAATTATATTTCTCCACTATGTAAAAGGTGGGGAAATATGATTCCTTGTATCTGCATAAATATCTCAAGAATAAAAAACAGGAGAACTCTGTGGTTGGTTCAGTAGTATAAGAAGGAATTCTGAATCATATTAATCTATTTTTTAATGTTATGCATTAAGTATCTCATCTGGTCTTAGTGGAAATCAGGACACTAAAAGTTTATCATTTTCTTAAAACCACATATAATTTGAAATTGAAACTAAGAATAAAATTTTATCACTTCCACACCTGAGTTATTTCAGTCTTCTGATCCAGGTCATCAGGTACTTCACCTGACAAAACAAAAATTGAGAATTAAAAGTGAAATTGAAATTAGATTAGACATTTAGTTTTAAGGAATACACTTATTATTTATTATATCACCATTATGCAGAAACTGTCCCCCTTCTGCGTTGATCTCACTGGGAGCTACAGACTGGAGCTGTTCCTATTTGGCCATCTTGCCCTGGTCCCCCCAGCTGTGTGATTCTGTTCTGTAGTGCTCAATAGAATCATGTCCTAGGGTGGGCAAGTTCTTGATTATCTGATTAAGCTAATATGTACTTATTACAGGTATAATGGAAAATAGGGGACATTTACAATAGAAAATAAAAATCACTTCCCTTCATCCAGAAATAACTAGTATTTGTAGAATGATTTTTATTGTGTATTTTTATATACACATATATTCACCACATTGTTCATAAACTTCTTGTTCTTACAGTTTTTAACCATGAGAATTTCTCCTATCAATCAAATTGTTTTGAATCTTATTTTGAATCATTGTATAGTAGCCCATGATTATAGATGTAGCATAATTTACTTTCACTTTCCCTATTGTGAGGCATTAATTTTTTTTTAATTTTTACTTGGCATTGGAAGGTTTCATACTATTTGCCAGGATTATATTTCTTATAATAATAATGAGTGACTTAAAGAAACTATCATCCGAGTAAACAGACAACCTACAGAATGAGAGAAAAATTTTGTGATCTATCCATCTGACAAAGGTCTGATATCCAGAATCTACAAGGAACTTAAACAAATTTACAAGAGAAAAAACCTGTCAACTCCCATGTGGGCAAAGGACATGAACAGACACTTCTCAAAAGAAGAATAAATGAGGACAACAAAAATATGAAAAAAAGCTTAACATTATTGATCATTGGAGAGAAAGGCAAATCAAAGCCACAATGAGATACCATCTCACGCCAGTCAGAATGGCTATTATTAAAAGGTCAAAAAATAACAGGTGCTGGCAAGGTTGTGGAGAAAAAGAACCTCTTACAGTGGGACTGTAAATTAGTTCAACCATTGTGGAAGACAGTGTGACGATTCCTCAAGGACCTAAAAGCAGAAATAACATTTGATCCAGCATTCCAATTACTGGGTATATACCAAAGGAATATAAATCATTCTATTATAAAGATACACACACACATATGTTCATTGCGACACTATTCACAATAGAAAAGACATGGAATTAACCTCATGCCCATCATTGATAGACTGGATAAAGAAAATGTGGTACATATACACCATGGAATACTGTGCAACCATAAAAAGGAATGAGGTCATATCCTTTGCCGGGACATGGATGGAGCTGGAATCCATTATCCTCAGCAAACTAACATGGGAACAGAAAACCAAACACTGCATGTTCTCACTTGTAAGTGGGAGCTGAATGATGAGAACACGTGGACACACGGGGGATACAGCACACACTGGGGCCTGTTGATGTGGGAAAGGAGAGCATCAGGAAGAACAGCTAAAAGAACAGCTAGACTTAATACCTACGTGATGGGATGATCTGTCCAGGAAACTACCATGGCACACGTTTACCTATGTAACAAACCTGCACATCCTGAACATGTACCCCTGAACTTAAAAGTTGGAAAAAAAAAAAAAAAAAAAAGAGTTACTTGAATCAACCTGTGCCAGGCTTTTAAATTATCACTGATCCTTATAATAAACTTGCAAAGTGAAGATTTTCATTTCCGTTTTATGGATAAGAGAACCAAAGAATGGTTCAAAATGACATGACTAAATGAAAACTAAAGTAAGCATAGTGGGTTTTTTAATCTAAGTTCTCTCTCTCTTCGCTATACAATGCTATGAGCACCAACCACTCGACAAGCAGTTCTATTTGTTGTTTCTCTGGGGCATTGGTCTGAATCTGGAATGCTGTATGGCTGTGGTGTGGGAGGAGTCCCTGAGCTAGTGAATGAACCTGGCCTAGCACCTGGAATTTAAATCTCAAATTCACTGTGTTATGCTCTAGTGGTTACCCTGTACGCAGTCACTCTAATAAAATGATGGAAAAAAGAAAAAGAAAAAAAAATGTGTCTTTGTGTTAAATGGTCTGCCTCCTCCCTACAATAAAAGCCCATTTACAGGGCTGGTGATGAAAGTGAAGAAAAATTGCCTAAGAAGATAATATTTCTTACCCAGGAAATAGAAGATTTAGATAAATTACAGTCGAATGTTACATTTTCCCAAGGCCTGCATCTGTGATATTAATATGCCCAACTTGTATGAAAACAAGGAAAAATGATTCTGAAACATTCTGTGAGTGCTTTAGTAAGAATTTATTTTAATGGTATTATAAATGCATTATAAATTATAATAGCATATAAAATAAGAGTCTAAAGGATCACTTAAATCTTTAAGTTACTTTCCTGCATTTCATGAGAGGAATTACAAGCTATCATGGGATTTGTGAATTTGGAGATTTGCAAAGTTCTTGTGAAAGTCAAGGGCCTTCTCCAAAAATAGAACCTTTATCATAATATATGATAAACATTTCTACAAATGAATCTTGGTCCACATGTCTGATAATTCCTTTAAGATTGCTTCCTAGAAGTGGTTGTATTATTAGATCAATATGTGGCCAAAAAAAAAATCCAAAAAGTCCCCAAAATTCAAAATATTTTCAATATTCTGATTAAAAGTTTCCTATTTAAACTACTTTTTGGGTTAAAGCAATATTTTTAGAAAGCCTCTGAAAATAATGTCCAATAGGAACTTTTTAAAGAAAGGTTCTGTTATTTACCAGTCATTATGATACTGATATAAGATTAATATATTGATATAACAATACCACTGTGGGCTTGTGGAAGTCCAGGTTGGAAATCATCTTGTCCACTACCAGAGATGGCAGGAGAGGAAACTGGGAGTGGAAGACAGCTGAGGAAACCACAATGACCATGGGTTATATGGGTGTGGGTAACCAAAGGAGGTCAAAAAGTAGGAGATTGCAAACATCAACTTCTTCTATTTCTTAGTTTTGTTCAGGGTCAAATCTTGCTTTAAAATACTTGGCAATGTATGAAGTTTCCCATCAGGGGACAAAGGAAAGGTTTTCCCTCTTTCTTGGATTTCCTTTACTTCCTGAGATTTCTGTATTGAGAAACTCACACTCAGAGTCCCGTGAAGGGACACTGAGAGACCAGAGGAATCCACAGAAAGTTCCACAGAGCCTCTGTGCTCTCAGCAGAAGTAACAATATGCAAATCGGCCAGCGTTGGGGTGACAAGGGTCACATATAAATAGAATGCTTGAAAAGCCAAATATAGAGCATGTATTCTGAGAAAAGCACACAAACAAGAAGTGGGTATTAATGAAACAGCTTATCTGGCCATTCAAGGCAGCCCTGTAAATGAATAGTAGATTCCCAAAACCATGTGCACTTACATAAACCCCAGAGCTGATAGGAATCAAGTATAAAATGCTGCCCTTACTGAGATAACTCAGATAATCAAGATCCACTGGCTTGAAATTCTCACTGCCAGCACAGCAGTCTGAAGTTGACCTGGTATGCTCAAGCTTGGTGGGGGGAGCGGCATCCACCATTATGGAGGCTTGAGTAGGCAGTTTTCCCCTCACAGTGTAAACAAAGCCGGGATGTTTGAACCAGGCAGAGCCCACCACAGCTCAGCAAAGCCTCTGTAGCCAGACTGCCTTTCTAGATTCCTCCTCTCTGGGCAGGGCATCTCTGAAAGAAAGGCAGCAGCCCCAGTCAGGGGATTATAGATAAAACTCCCATCTCCCTGGGACAGAGCACCTGGGGGAAGGGGTGGCTGTGGGCACGGCTTCAGCAGAATTAAATGTTCCTGCCTGCCAGCTTTGAAGAGAGCAGCGGATCTCCCAGCACAGCGCTCGAGCTCCACTAAGGGACAGACTGCCTCCTCAAGTGGGTCCCTGACACCCCAGGTAACCTGACTGGGAGACACCTCCCAGCAGAGGTCGACAGACACCTTATACAGGAGAGCTCTGGCTGACATCTGGCAAGTGTCCCTCTGGGACAAAGCTTCCAGAGGAAGGAACAAGCAGCAATCTTTGCTGGGCTGCAGCCTTTACTGGTGTTACTCAGGCAAACAGGGTCTGGAGTGGACCTCCAGCAAACTCCAGCAGACCTGCAACTGAGAGGCCTGTTAGAAGGAAAACTAACAAACAGAAATGAATAGCATCAACAGCAACAAAAAGGATGTCCACACAAAACCCTATCTGAAGGTCACCAACAACAAAGACCAAAGGTAGATAAATCCACAAAGGTGAGGAAAAACCAGTGCAAAAAGGCTGAAAATTCCAAAAACTAGAACACCTCTTCTCCTCCAAAGGATCACAACTCCTGACCAGCAAGCAAACAAAACTGGACAGAGAATTAACAGAAGTAGGCTTCAAAAGGTGTGTAAAAACAAACTCTTCCAAGCTAAAGGAACATGTTCTAACCCAATGCAAGGAAGCTAAGAACTTTGTAAAAAGGTTAGACGAATTGCTAGCTAGAATAACCAGTTTAGAGAAGAACATAAGTGACCTGATGGAGCTCAAAAACACAGCATGAGAACTTCATGATGCATACACAAGAATCAATAGCTGAATCAATCAACCAGAAGAAAGAATATCAGAGAGACTGAAGATCAACTTAATGAAATAAAGTATGAAGACAAGATTAGAGAAAAAAGAATGAAAAGGAATGAACAAAGCCTCCAAGAAATATGGGTCTATGTGAAAAGACCAAACCTACGTTTCATTGGTGTAGCTGAAAGTGACAGGGAGAATGGAACCAAGTTGGAAAACACTCTTCAGGATATTATCCAGGAGAACTTCCCCAACCTAGCAAGGCAGGCCAACATTCAAACTCAGAAAACACAGAGAACACCACAAAGATACTCCTTGAGAAGAGCAACCCCAAGACACATACTCATCAGATTCACCAAGGTTGAAATGAAGGAAAAAATGTTAAGGGCAGCCAGAGAGAAAGGTCAGGTTACTCAAAAAGGGAAGCCCATCAGAAAAACAGTGGTTCTCTCTGCAGAAACCCTACAAGCCAGAAGAGAGTGAGGGCCAATATTCAACATTCTTAAAGAATTTTCAACCAAGAATTTCATATCCAGCCAAATTAAGCTTCATAAGTGAAGGAGAAATAAACTCCTTTAAAGACAAGGAAATGCTGAGAGATTTTTGTCACCACCAGGCCTGCCTTAGCTCCTGAAAGAAGCACTAAATATGGAAAGGAATAACCCATACCAGCCTCTACAAAAACATACCAAATTGTAAAGGCCATCGACGCTATGAAGAAACTGCATCAACCAATGGGCAAAATGACCAGCTAGCATCATAATGACAGGATCAAATTCACACATAACAATATTAACCTTAAATGTAAATGGGCTAAATGCCCCAATTAAAAGATACACACTGGCAAATTGGATAAAGAGTCAAGACCCATTGGTGTGCTGTATTCAGGAGACCCATCTCATATGCAAAGACACACATAGGCTCAAAATAAAGGGATGGAGGAATATTTACCAAGCAAATGGAAAGCAAAAAAAAGCAGAGGTTGCAATCCTAGTCTCTGACAAAACAGACTTTAAACCAACAAAGACAAAAAGAGACAAAGAAGGGCATTACAAAATGGTAAAGGGATCAATGCAACAAGAAGAGTTAACTATCCTAAATATATATGCAGCCAATACAGGAGCACCCAGATTCATAAAGTAAGTTCTCAGAGACCTACAAAGAGACTTAGACTCCCACACAATTATAGTGGGAGACTTTAACACCCCATTGTCAATATTAGACAGATCAACGAGACAGAAAATTAACAAGGATATTCAGCACTTGAACTCAGCTCTGCACCAAGCGGACCTAATAGACATCTACAGAACTCTCTACCCCAAATCAACAGAATATACATTCTTCTCAGCACCACATTGCATTTATTCTAAAACTGACCACATAATTGGAAGTAAAACACTACTCAGCAAATGCAAAAGAACAGAAATCATAACAAACAGTCTCAGACCACAGTGCAATCAAAGTAGAACTCAGGATTAAGAAACTCACTCAAAACCACACAACTACATGGAAACTGAACAACTTGCTCCTGAATGACTACTGGGTAAATAATGAAATAAAGGCAGAAATAAATAAGTTATTTGAAACCAATGAGAACAAAGAAACAATGTACCAGAATCTCTGGGACATAGATAAAGTATTGTTTAGAGGGAAATTTATAGCACTAAATGCCCACAGGAGAAAGAGGGAAATATCTAAAATCGACATCTTAACATCACAATTAAAATAACTAGAGAAGAAAGAGCAAACAAATCCAAAAGCTAGCAGAAGACAAGAAATAACTAAGATCAGAACAGAACTGAAGGAGATAGAGACACGAAAAACCCTTCAAAATATCAATGAATCCAGGAGTTGGTTTTTTGAAAAGATTAACAAAATAGACAGACCACTAGCCAGAATAATAAAGAGGAAAAGAGAGAAGAGTCAAATAGACACAATAAAAAGTGATAAAGGGGATATCACCACCGATCCCACAGAAAAACAAACTACCATCAGAGAATACTATAAATACCTCTATGCAAATAAACTAGAAAATCTAGAAGAAATGGATAAATTCTTGGACACATACAACCTCCCAAGACTAAACCAGGAAGAAGTTGAATCTCTGAATAGACCAATAACAAGTTCTGAAATTGAGGCAGTAATTAATAGTCTACCAACCAAAAAAAGCCCAAGACCAGAGAGATTCACAGCTGAACTGTACCAGAAATACAAAGAGGAGCTGGTACCATTCCTTCTGAAACTATTCTAAACAATAGAAAAAGAAAAACTCCTCCTTGACTCATTTTATCAGGCCAGCCTCATCCTGATACCAAAACCAGGAAGAGACACAACAAAAAAAGAAAATTTCAGGCCAATATCCCTGATGAACATCCGTGCGAAAATCCTCAGTAAAATACTGGCAAACCAAATCCACCAGCACGCCCAAAAGCTTATTCACCATGATCAAGTTGGCTTCATCACTGAGATGTAAGGCTGATTCAACATAGGTAAATCAATAAACATAATCCATCACATAAACAGAACCAATGATTAAAACCACATATTATCTCAACAGATGCAGAAAAGGCCTTTGATAAAATTCAGCACCCCTTCATGCTAAAATCTCTCAATAAACTAGGTATTAAGGGAATATATCTCAAAATAATAAGAGCTATTTATGACAAACCCACAGTCGATATCATACTGAATGGGCAAAAGCTGGAAACATTCCCTTTGAAAACTGGCACAAGACAAGGATGCCCTCTCTCGCCACTTCTGTTCAACATAGTATTGGAAGTTCTGACCAGGGCAATCAGGCAAGACAAAGAAATAAAGTGTATTCAAATAGGAAGAGGGGAAATCAAATTGTCTCTGTTTGCAGATGACATGATTAGAAAACCCCATCGTCTCAGCCCAAAATCTCCTTAAGCTGACAAGCAACTTCAGCAAAGTTTCAGGATACAAAATCAATGTGCAAAAATTACAAGCATTCCTATACACCAATAATAGACAGAAAGCCAAATGATGAGTAAACTCCCATTCACAATAGCTACAAAGAGAACAAAATACCTAGAAATACACGAACAAGGGATATGAAGGACCTTTTCAAGGAGAACTACAAACCACTGTTCTAGGACATAAGAGAGGACACAAACAATGGGAAAACATCCCATGCTTGTGGATAGGAAGAATCAATATTGTGAAAATGGCCATACTGCCCAAAGTAATTTACAGATTCAGTGCTAACCCCATCAAGCTACCATTGACTTTCTTCACAGAATTAGAAAAAACTACTTTAAACTTCATATGGAACCAAAAAAGAGCCCCTATAGCCAAGACAATCCTAAGCATAAAGAACAAAGCTGGAGGCATTATGCTACCTGACTTCAAACTATACTACAAGGCTACAGCAACCAAAACAGCATGGTACTGCTACCAAAAGGGATATATAGACCAATTGAACAGAACAGAGGCCTCAGAAATAATGCCACACACCTGCAACTATCTGATCTTTGACAAACCTGACAAAAACAAGCAATGGAGAAAGGATTCCCTACTTAATAAACGGTGTTGGGAAAACTGGCTAGCCATATGCAGAAAACTGAAACTGGACCCCTTCCTTACACCTTATACAAAAATTAATTCAAGATGGATTAAAGACTTAAAAATAAGACCTAAAACCATAAAAACTCTAGAAGAAAACCTAGGCAATACCATTCAGGACATAGGCATGGGCAAAGACTTCATGACTAAAACACCAAAAGCAATGGCAACAAAAGCCAAAATTTACAAATGGAACCTAATTAAAGAGCTTTGGCACAGCAAAAGAAACTATCATCAGAGTGAAGAGGCAACCTACAGAATGGAGGTAAATTTTTTCAATCTATCCATCTGACAAAGGACTAATATCCAGAATCTACAAGGAACTTAAACTTACAAGAAAAAAACAAACAACATCATCAAAAAGTGGGCAAAGGATATGAACAGACACTTCTCAAAAGAAGACATTTATGCGGCAACAGACACATGAAAAAATGCCCATCATCACTGGCCGTCAGAGAAATGCAGATCAAAACCACAATAAGATACCATCTCATACCAGTTAGAATAGTGATTATTAAAAAGTCAGGAAACAACAGGTGCTGGAGAGGATGTGGAGAAATAGGAATGGTTTTACACTGTTGGTGGGAGTGTAAATTAGTTCAACCATTGTGGAAGACACTGTGGCAATTCCTCAAGATCTAGAACCAGAAATACCATTTGACTCAGCAATTCCATTACTGGGTATATACCCAAAGGATTGCAAATCATTGTACTATAAAGACACATGCACACATATGTTTATTGTAGCACTATTCATAATAGCAAAGATTTGGAACCAACCCAAATGCCCATCAATGATAGATTGGATAAAGAAAATATGGCACATATACACCATGAAATACTATGCAGCCATAAAAAAGGATGATTCATGTCCTTTGCAGAGACTTGGATGAGGCTGGAAACCATCATTCTCAGCAAACTAACACAGGAAAAGATAACCAAACACTGCATGTTCTCACTCATAAGTGGGAGTTCAACAATATGATCACAAGGACACAGGGAGGGGAACATCACACACCACAGCGTGTTGGGGGCTGGGAGGCTAGGGGAGTAATGGCATTAGGAGAAATACCTAATGTAGATGACGGGTTGATGGGTGCAGCAAACCACTATGGCACATGTATACCTACGTAACAAACTTGCACGTTCTGCACATGTATCCCAGAATTTAAAGTATAATAATAATAATAAAGAATCCCACAGAGCACTGAAAGGAACTTCAGAGAGTTATCTTATCTAACTCTCTTCTCTATCCATAAATGGCAATAAATCCAAAGTTTCATCTAAATTACTCAACATTTATCCAATACATATTCAATGAGAATTTACTGTCTGCCAAGCATACCAGCATCTATATGATAGATGCTGATGGTGCCCATATTAATAAGAAAGCCAGTGATTGTTTTGGATTTTTAAATTTTTTTAATGGGGTAAGTTATTTAAGAAATTGTTAAAAATACCGTTAAGAGAAAGGAACTGTGTCTCTTACCATAGATTCTCCCATTAATGGAACATCTTTTAAAGGTCATGATGTTTTGAGTGAGGGTACCCGTTTTGTCGGAGAAAATGTACTCAATCTGCCCCAGTTCCTCATTGAGCGTGGTCGTCCGAGCCTCTGCAGGTGTTGCTTTTCGAGAATAATACATCTTCCGGTCCCAGTTTATAAAATAACTGTGTCCTAGACGAATTACTTCCACGCTGTCATCCATTAAAATGGAAAAAAAAAGAAATGCTCCATTAATTTCAGAACATACAATATTTTGCCAAAATAAGAAGTCTGCCAAAGTCTTCAGCGTTTAGAGGAAAATGTGGATGCTTTGTCCCTAGGTCACAGGGATCTTTAGAAGCTTCTCGGCAGAGTCTGCTTATAAACCTTTCCAAGTCATTTCCTGCAACACCATAAAACAATAAGCCAGCTTAGGATAAAACTTTAGGGAATGTTTCATGGTTTTCTACATTAAACAGGCCCAGTGGAGATTTTGTGTGTAGCGTATTAGTTTGTGTCTCCTCCTATATGATAGGAGTGGTCCCCAACCTTTTTGTCACTGGGAGCCAGTTTTGTGGAAGACACTTTTCCACAGATCAGGGGAAGGCGGATGGTTTCAGGATAATTCAAGCACATTACATTTAATATGCACTTTATTTCTATTATTACATTGCAATATATAAACCGCTGCGCAGTTCACAATAGGGTTTGCACTCCTTTGAGAATCTAATGTTGCTGCCACAGCTCTGACAGGAGGCGGAGCTCAGGTCTGTGGTCTGGGAGTTGGGGAACTCTGTGGTAGGGGAAACTAATTATTATTGAAGATGTTTGTCTGATGTCTAATCTAAAGAAATGTGCTGTTGAGAACTTTCTCTCCAATACATTGTTTGATGTGGCTTCACTTTGCCAAAAGAGATAGAAAATAGTATTTCCACGAAGCAGAACCAAACCATAACAGATACTGAGTGAAAACAGGATGTGTTGTCAAACCACTCTGCCCGTTTACCATGAAAAGAGTGTTGCATCACATTCTAATTACATAATTATGTTAATTATTACAATAATTAATTATTAATATAATTCTGACTACATTCTAGTAATCATTTATGACCTCCCAGCTCCAGAAGCAAAATTTCTATGGCAAAGTGTATGAACTCTCTCAATGCTCAATGTCATACATAATGTCAAACTGATTTCCAAAAACGTCATAGCAACGTGTTTCTACCATCAGATTATTAAGAATTATCTTTCACCATATGCAAATTCAAAAGCTATGTCACTACTGTTTACTGCATTTCTTATCAATGAGTTTAACACTTTTTTCAAATTTTATTGGCCAGTGACATTTCTTCTTGGAATTATCTAATTGTATCTGCCTATTTTATTTTTCCTATTCTGATACCGGTATATTTATTAGTGATTTGTAAGAATTCTATAGTTATTAAGTCTATTAATTCTGTCAAAAAAACAACGCAAATATTTTATCCAATTTATCATTTGTCTTTTTTTTTTTTTTTTTTTATTGAGACGGAGTTCCACTCTTGTTGCCCAAGCTGGAGTGCAATGGTGCTATCTCGGCTCGCTGCAACCTCTGCCTCCCTGGTTCAAGCGATTCCCCGCCTCAGCCTCCAGAGCAGCTGGGATTACAGGCATGCTCCACCATGCCTGGCTAATTTTTTTGTATTTTTAGTAGAGACGGGGTTTCGCCATGTTGTTCAGGCTGGTCTCAAACTCCTGACCTCAGGTGATCCACTCACCTTGGCCACCTAAAGTGCTGGGATTATAGGTGTGTGCCACTGCACCTGGCCACTTGTCCTCTTTTTTTTTTTTTTTTTTTTTTTTTTTTTAGAGACGAGGTCTTGCCATGTTGCCCAGGTTGGCCTCAAATTCCTGAGCTCAAGCGATCCTCCCACCTCTGCCTCTAGAGTAGCTGGGACTACATGTACCACCACAGCTGGCTGATGGTCTTTTCATTTTATTTCCAGTTTTTTGATATGAAGTTTTCTCTTTCTAAAGGATCAAATTCATCAGAAGTTTATACTTTGTTTTATAGTTTTGTTTAGATAAGCCTTATCTATGCCAAGATTATATATACAGATATCTATATTTTAATTGTTTTTATTGATTTTTTCATAATTACTTATCCCAATTGAAATTTATGATTGAAATTGAAAGTTTGATGTACATATGAGGAGCAAATTTCAAGTTTTCCAAACAAGAAGATGTTACATCAACATTTGTTGAACAATCAATCATTTCCCCATTAAGCTGGGATGCTTTCTGTGTCACAAATAAATCATTTTACTCACTACCATCTGATTTATGGATTTCAATTTTATTCATTGATATGACACTTAATGCATCTCTTGTTTTCATTACCGTAGCTTTATAATAACTGGCAATACATAGAAGAAACAAAATCACCTTTATTCTCTTCCTCTTCAAAAACTCTTAACTATAATCACCCATTTATTTTTCCTGATAGAATCAATGTATTCATCGAAGTAAACATTTGAATAAATGTATTAATTTTCCTACAAAATTTATTTGAGATTTTGGTTAGGTCTATGTTAAACTCTTAATTATTTGAAAAGAACTGATATTTTATAAACTTAAATACAACTTCAAGGAGAAGGTCAAATCTTTTTAGGAATTCCATTTTTTAAAGTACCTCAATTAGTTAAGGAATTTTAGTTTAGTTTAGTTTTGCTTTTTCACATAGGTTCATACCATAGCCTTATAGATTTGTTCAGTCGTCCCTTGAATCCATGGGGGATTGGTTACAGGACTCCCAATCTGAGGATGCTCAAGTCCCTTACATAAAATGGCATAGTATTTGCATATAGCCTACCCATATCCTCTTGTATACTTTAAGTCATCTCTAGATTACTTATAATACCTAATACAATGTAAATGCTATGTAAATAGTTCTTATACTGTATTGTTTAGGGAATAATGATAAGAAAAAAACTCTGTACATGTTCAGTACAGATACAACCATCCTTTTTTTTTCAAATATTTCCCATCTATGGTTGGTAGAGTCCATAGATACAAAACCCATGGATACAAAGGGCAGAATTTAAACTTTTTTTTGATAGGATAAGTTTTTAAATTGTTGTTGTACTAAAATAAAGCTTTTAATTTTTGTAATGTTACTTTCATAATTAGACATAACTAAATTATCCTACTGAAAGTTTTACAGATTATTCTTATGGATTGACTAGATTTATAATCATATTATTATCTGTGTTCTTCCTTTCCAATAGGTTTATTTCAGTTTCATGTCTTATCTTATTCATGGATATTTCAGTTTCATGTCTTTGTACTTTAACAAGGATATCCAGAACAGTAGAAAATAGTTATGGTAATAGCAGGTACCATAGCTTATTTCTGATCTTAGTGGAAATTAATCCTTGGTTTCTCTCATCTGTAGAGTGAGAAAGTTGGGCTAGATGACACTCAAATCGTTTCTGGTTATTAAATTCTATACTTCAAGTTCTAAAAGTACATGACATACCTACGTTTCCCTCCCCAAAAGAGGTTTGGGGCCAATTCATTTTTAACTATTTGAATGGTAGCACATTTTTTCTCCCTAACTAAAATTACACTGTGACTATGTAGAGTGTGATATGATATTAAGATACATAACTCACACTCTTTATTTATTTATTTATCTTCATGTATGGTTTACTCGTCTGCATCCCACCCCACCCCCACCCTCCATGTAAATTCCTCGCTAGCTAGTCTGATTCAGCTTTATTTTCCTTATTCCTTTCACTCAAAAAGCATTAGCACTTACAACGGGCTGGGGTAGTATCTTGCCCATCAGAGGCAGTCAATCAGTGTTGGGTGTACGAATTTTAACTCTTTGGACTCTAATTTCACCAATAGGGATATTAAGACTTAGAGAGATAAAGTGACTAACCCAACGTCACATCAATAATTAGCCACAGAGCCAAGACTAGAACTCAGGGATTTGGGAAAGCCAGTGCAGACCAGGCCTTAAGAATGGCATTATGAGGGTCACAATACAAACCATGAAGTTTTTTATTTATCTGAAAATCGAGTAGCTCCCTGTAATCTTAAACCAAAGTGAATGAAACAGAATTTGACTGTTCTGTGTTATAGTATAAGCCAATGGAAGTATTCAAAACTTATTCAAATTCCTAGAGCTTAAAAGTCTGAAGAGAAAATGGGCATCGTTTTTGTTTGGGAAAAGAGGATTCAGAAGAGCCACAGTGGAACATTCAGCTCTTTCTTTTACAATAGCAGAGAAAAGGAGAAAAATATTCAGAGTTAGCATACTCTGGCCACTTAGTGTTTTCTGCCTGAATACTCGCAGAACAGAGCTTATAATTTCACCCAGTCTCGGGCAAAACAAGCAACACAGAAATGAACTCCTATTACTTTGGAAAGAACACTCAAAAGCTAATTCCTTGGGGAAACAATGGTTGCATTTCTTAAGATTATGTATTTTTTAAAAAACTGTAGCTGGGTCCGCCTTAACACAACAGATAAACAAATTGACAACATAGAAACATCCTACCAAAATAAATGTCCTTTCCTCGCCTGGAATTGTTAACCATTCAGAGCAAATACTGAACTTCTATCCTCAAGTGACATATGGCACTAATTTACTCTTTGTACATATTCTAAAGCCTAATAGAAGCTTTGGCAGAAGGTCTTCATCATTCTGGACAGAAATACCTGGGAGTTCTCTTTTTCTATGTCTCAATCTTTAGGACTGCGTAACCTGAAATTCCTTGGAATGCTTTTTCCCTCGAGTTAAGATCAGAATCACTGTACTTATTTGGCGAGAGAAAGGCTCTCATTTGTCTTCGTAATTTCCATGCCTTACAACTAGGACAGAACTCTAGACTCTTTTTTTTCTTTTGATTTCTTCACTGAGTAATAAATCATACATAGCTTAGGGATAGAGGAAAACACTGTCCCAACTCTCAGAAGACTTCTGTCCCTCATTAGCTCACGATCCTGAGCAAATCCTCTCATCATTTTGAAAGCAGTTCAGCAAATCCTACTTCATAAGATTGTTGGGCAACATGAATGAGATAAAGTATGTGGACGTGTAAAATATAAAATGCTAAAAAAAAGAGAAAAGCATTCACAGAGTCTTAAAGTATCATATTTCATGGTATATTACAGAACATTAGTAATTTTGAAAATTATAAGAATGCATAAGAAAGTAGTTTTTAAGTGATAACGTATCATGCTGAATCACTTTATATATATAAAATGTTACCTAAAGGTAAGGTGGTATTATGTGGAGGATAAAGCAACTCAGAAATTAATCTTTTAATCCCCTTTTTTAATGGGGAAGCACATATTTGACAAACTAACCAAGGCACAGAGAAGTCAAGCACTTTCTCCAAGGTCACACAGCTTTTAGTGGCAGTACCGAGACCAGAAACTGGGTTTGGACTATTACAAATACGTTTTCTGTCTAATGAACCATGGCACATTAGAAGTATAAGGAATGCCAAACTGAGAATCTACCTTTGGTATCATTAAAAAAAAAAATCAATCTTTCAAATCATTAAATGAAAATGCCAATGTTCTTCAAAGAAAGAATGTATACAGAATATACGTCCTTCGTGAGGACATATGAAACTGCATATGTGCAGATGGAAAGCCACTATGCACATTTATTATTCATTTAGGACATAAAGGAATGCTATAAAAGCTGACTGTAGCTCTTCCGGCAAAAAGCAGGATTTATTACAGACTTTATAATTGGATACAAGCATGAGAGGTCCTCAAAATCAAAGATGAGCCAGTAGGATATAGTTTAAATAGAGCCTCTCTGACCACAGCTCCAGAGAGCCCAAAGCAATTTGTGGTATTGTGGCCACATGCCACTACTTCAAGTCAATTTCCCACAACTTGGCATTTCAGTTTCCTGACCACTATCCAAAACAAGGGTGGATTTTGTGCATTAAACTTCCCTTGCTTCATCATAGCTAGGTTTTTGAAGAGAGATAAAAAGGGGTGTATAAAAATAAGTGGGGATTTAGAGCTGATGATTTTGTGTATTGTTGAAGTATTGATGATGAGAAGTGTCAAACAACCAAGTCCCATCTTGGCTCCAGTGTTTTTGGGACAGTTTGGCTCAGTCTTGTTAGGATCGGGATCAAGAATGTCCCAGGTACAGATTCTAGGGCCAATTTCTAATACTTATCAAATACACACACATATACATATATGCATATACATGTATCTAAATAAAGAGGTGTGTGTGTATGTTCTTTGTGTATGTAGAGAGACAGAGAGGCAAAAAGAGAGACCACCTTAGCTCTAATTTATGGGATCAAATCTAATCCTGACAGATCAAATTGTAGTAGAAGTTATAAATCATACTTCTTATCTTACAATGGACTAGCATCACCTACTATATTTTAACTCCTTTATGAATGTACTTATAGTTACTAATAATAATAGGAAAAGCTAATATTCATTAAGCTTTTATAATGTGTTAGGAATTCTTAGAGCTTTATAGGCATGTATTCACTCCTCATACAATCCTATGAGGTAGAACTATAATTTTCTTCATTTTTAAAATGAGGGAACTGAGGCACTAGAAGACGAAGTTACTTGCCCAAGATTATGGAGCTAGTAAGTGGTAGAACAGGACCTGAATCCATGTATCTATAGAGCCAGCCTAGTGGCAAAGAGGCACCCCCTCTATAGATCTCCCCAATGTTCTTCCTTTTCTTACTCAAAATTAACCAATTCTAATTGATCAGGTTACATGAGATTATATTGTAGTCCATGTCTTACAGAGAAAAACATTTCTAAGAAACCAAATCAAATCAAGAAGAAAATGAACCACATTTATTATAATTTGAAAACATAAAAGTTAAACAGATTAAACAGCTAAGCTGTCCCATTTGAAACAGATGTCACAAATCATAAGCAGTTAAGAGCAAGATATCTATTGCACTGCTGAAATTTTAAAACAAACAAAAATGATTACTGGAAACAAAGGTTTGGATGAAATTATTTCATTAAAATGTAAACTCTCATCTTACCTCACATATAAGGAAATGGGTACAACTGTATTGAGAATAATAATATATGACCAGAATGTTAAGAATCCGGAGAACACAGAGCTCTTCTCTCCTTCATTCCAAAAGAGGAAAGTTCTAAATTGGTCCCCAATTTGACTCTCCCAGATTGAATTTCCTATTGCAAGAATAATTCCCAAGCATATCAGAAACCCAAAAATCTGAAATAAGATAGAAGTCTGGTTAAGGTTAACTTGAACCCAAAATTAGTCATATCAACATGATCTAATTATGCGTCTAACTCCAAGAAATAGTCATTTGAAAAGCAAGTATGCAAACCTCTTCTTACCATTAGTCATATGAATAAAATTTCAAATTTTTATGTCAGGAACTCAGCTAAATATTTTACATACATTTTCTCACTGAATCTGCCCATTGACGCTCTAAGATGGGAACAGTCATTATTCCCACTTTACAGTTTAAAAACAAAGTAAAATAGAAGCACCATAAAGACTATGTAACTTGTCTATGTTCACATAGTTAACAACTTCACATCCTCAATTTGTGGTAAGTAGGTATATTTAGGTGGCTTAATTAAAGGAGACCATATGCACTGATTTGTCCTGGATGGCCCCAGTTTACAACCATTGTCCAGATGTAATAGTAATCATGTTGCATTTCACCTTCAAAAGTGTCCTGTTTGGATGATAAATTATATGGCCACCCAAGGCATAAATGCAAAAGAAAATATCAGTGATAAAGAACAATTTCAGACTAACCAAGTCTCTTGGCTATAGATCTGGCTACACAATCCTTACTTGAGGTCAACAAGAAATGTAAGGATAACTAAAATACTTCATGACATGTATACTTTACTTTTAGGATACAAATGTGGGAAGCAACTTGAAAACCATTAGCAGACACTTACATTGTTATTAGTAACAGAATTAGAAAAACACATATTTGTAGGTATAACAACTAGAGAGACAACAAGGTCAATCTACAGTGAGTCTAAAACCCTTCCTGGGAAAGGAAAGGCCACAGACTCAGTGAACATGGTTAAGACCTGAGTTGAAGAAGATGTTGCGGAGACTTTGTTCAGCTGAGTGTCACACTATGTTGGGAGCTGAGACCAGCCAATGTAGAGGGAAGAGTAGGGCTAGAGAACAGAAATGGATTTTTCCTCTATTTCCTTTTTCTTCCAAGAAAGAATATTCAGAAATTCTAGAGCTGCTTTCTTCCTTATTCCATAATATGGGCATGTAAGAATAGGTGTATAAGAAGAAAAGATTGGGAAAAGTCTGATTTAAAGTATATTAGAAAACCATATATGAGAGAAAAGTAGGACTGTGAATCCCCAAAACTTCTATGACTTTGGTACCTATATTATAGTATCCTCTTTAATGGCTGAGACTACAAATTAATTAAACATGACTTTAGAGCATTAAAATTTAATGTAAAATACATTAAATGCCATAATTTAAGAATTGATTTGGCTTATAACTCCCCAGTGGGTCATCCTATTTTCTAGCATGAAAGATAGGGTCAGTTTGCTCTGTGGTGGGTAGACACACCCTGCATGCCCTGAAGTGGAGTCAGGGCTATTTAAATGAGAAATTCCTTGGGGGCAGAAGGGTAACAAACCCTTATGGGCATGTCTTCTTGGTCTCATAGGCTCTGTATGAAGGTGACTGGTATTGCTGGAGAAAACCCCAGGTCTGCAGGTGATACTGAAAGTAAAACACAAAGCCGGGCCAATATTTTGTGCACAGCAAGTGCTAATTTCCTTCTTTCCTTATTCAGAGTACAACTATTACATATCAGGTAAGCAAATACATATTGAGCTCAGATTCTTTATGATTGTGAGCCTGTGATAGGGTACATGTGAAAACATGGTTTGAAGTCACAGTCTTTATATTTTAAAGTGGCTGTCTTCGAATTTTACCCCTATACAAGCAGACAAAGTAGTATTACACAAAGACTAGATATTATATCAATAATAAGAGGTAGCACAGGCTTAACTGACAAAAGGATGGAATGTAAGGAATATCTGAATATTTTTGGTAATCGGGTGGTAGAGAAGATCATTTCAAAAGAATCAGAAGTAAAAAAACAAACAAACAAAACAGTTAATAAGAGAAAGATAATCATGAGCTAAGGAGGTTAGAGGTCTCTGTGAAGGAGGAGAACTGTGAGGTGGGGCTCAAAGGATTCATAACCAGAACCACCTACATAATTTTCAGGGTTCAGTGCAAAATGAAAATGTGGGACCTTCTGTTCTAAAAGTATTAAGAATTTCTAGATGGCAACAGAAGTTCAATAAACCAAACATAAGGCCCTCTGAGTGTGGGGCCCTGTGTGGTTACACAGATTACACGCCCATGAAGCCAGCCTTGCCCACCATAAGCTATGTATAGAGGATCTGAAAAAAAGTAAGATAACAAAAACATCAAACTGCCTTAAAAACTATGTTTGGTTTTCCAAAAACAAATCCTTGGGATATGGGGAATTTGCAAGACCATGAATACTTCCATAAACACTAACCTACCTCTCATGATAAATTCTACCACTGATTGAGAAATTAGCATAATCTAGAAAATAGAAGGCAGTGTAACTGAGCCTCAAATGCAAAATCCCCAAAAACAAACTCCACAAGGAGAATATAGGCTTCTTAAAGAATTCCCAGCAAGATACAGTAAATATATTAAGATAACAATGACTAGTGATATTGCCTAGTTTTGTAACTTACCCATAGTACTAGAGTATTCATCAATCTATCAATGCTTGTCCTTTTAAACTTTGTCTTACCACTATTCTGCATTAGTTTAGTGTCAGGGCCTGCAAAAACAAAAAAAGTAAATAACTTTGAAATGATATGATTATGTATTCTTATTCTTATTATTGCTCACATCAAATGTCTCTGAAAGAAAAAAATATATATTTTTCACAATAATTTAACTTTTATTAAGAGCAAGGGCCATTAAATTGTATACGATTCTCAACAATTAGGTTAACAACAATCCTGGAAACTGCAAGAGATGTGGTCTTCTTAGACCAGGATATATACAGTTAGAACTTGTAGTTGATAGGTTTAAGTAAAGCTATTTTTTCAAAGTCTATGCACAAATAGGCTTCTAGTTTGACATAGTTAAAGATAACACAGTCAAGAAAAGTGAGGAATAATTTGGAAATATTAAAAAGAATGCAGCAACAAACACAATTCAGAACACTAAGGTAAAAAATGGAAAAATAAGAAATCAAATTCTAGATCTGTTTCCCAAAAAGATTTGAGAGGTCCCTTTGAAGGAGAAACTAGAATAGCCCCCAAAATACATAAGCAAGTAATTTAAACCTTTATTGTGTATCATATACTGCATGTATATAACATGTAATTTTTGCAAAGATGAGAACTGTCTTAAACGTTGTGTTAGATTTATTTCAGGTAATTACATTATCCCATGATAAGTGCCTTGTTCCCAGAATTCTAAGCATATAATCAACTGCTTTAGAAGTGGGTTATCAGATGATGAACAAATAAAAATATTGAAAAATATTGTTAAAGAAATTCCTTGTGGACAGAGAAAACGCTAAATAAAAGCAATTAAGTTTTAATTAAAGCTAATTTCTCTAGTGTTTCCTCTCCATGTAGTCTTCTCATGATTTTCAATCCATAGAGCCATTTAATATAGGAGAAAGGGGGAAATTAAAGAAAGGAGAAAAGGGAGGCACACCCAAAATTATATACCACTCCAGAAGTCAGGGAAGGATAGGCACATCCTTAAAAGACTTTCCTTTATGTAAGAGAAAAACAGAAGCAATAATTGAGGTTTCATAACAATTCATTGTCTTAAGTTGGAAATTGCATCCCAGTGTCCTATTCCTAGCTACTGCTGTGTATAGGAGACCACCCACATTTTCTCAGAATCATTTATTAAAATCATATGAACATTGAGGATGGGAAATATTTCTTTTATGGTAAAGATCACAAAGGCCAAATAGTCTGCAACCATAGCACCCTGAACATACTTGATCTCATCTGATCTCAGAAGCTAAGCTAAGCAGGTCAGGCCTGGTTAGTACTTGGATGGGAGACTGCCTGGGGATACTTGGTGCTGTAGGCTTTAAAAAAAAAACACATAAAGTTTGTGGTTGCTAAAAACTGAAATAAGGAAAGACCAGTTAGGTGCTGAAAATGTACATTTCATTAAGCACACAAATGCACACAGACTAATAAGGAATCCTCTTTATGGATTGTTAAGCACTTATGTAAATATAACCACAAGTGTTTATATGCACATCTCTTCTTCTCATTGTCAAAGACCCTGAAAGAATTTTCTGCACTCAACAGCCTCTGTTTTCTTATCTCCCACTCGTTATTCAACCTAGTCTCTGGGCCAATCACAACACCAAAACAGATCTGGTGTTATCATCAATATCCTCCATAACTTCTTGACCACTCAGCAATCTTTGACACTGTTGACTATTCCATCTTTTTGAAACATACTCTCCCTTTAGCTTCTGTGTTATAATGTTCTCCTGCTTTCCTTCCTACCTCTTTGGTAGCTCCTTTCCTGTCTTCCGTGATACTTACCCTCCTTTCCCTTTACCCACTTACTAAAGACTGAGAATCCTTAAGACGCAGGCATAGGTCACCTTATCTTCTTACTCAATCTTCCCTGGACAATGTCACCTAAGACCGTAGCTTTAAGACTAATAGTTTTAATAATATAGACAAGATGTGTATCCCCAGCTCATGCTGTTCCTCTGAGCTCTAAATCCATATATTTAAACCTACGTATTGTGTTTCCTGTATATTTCCATCTGGATTCTTCTAAGGCTTCTCAAGTGGCCCTTGTCCAATCTAGCTTACAATCTTTCTCCAAGCTTCTCATCTCAGTATCATCACCATCCGTCCAGTTGTGAAGATTGGAAGAAACCTCGGTCATAGTGGATAACTTTATCATCCTCACCTTCAAACCTGGTCATCAAAGGTTGTCAATTCAACTTTCTAAAAGCCTTCTGAATTTATCTACTTCCCTTTCCTTTCACAATCTCCGCCCTAATCTAAGGGACTGTCATCTCTCAACTGTAAAAACCTAGAAACTTTGTCTCCCTGCATCCACTCTGCCCCCAAAACTAACCAATATTTTTCCTCCTCCCCAACCCCAGGACCTGCTGTCTATTTACAAACATTACAAACAGTTTTGGCAAGATTAAGCCTTTCACAATTAACACATATATACCCACCTGTTTGACAACTTACAATGGTGTCCCGAAGCTCTTAGGATAAAGATCAAAATTCTGGATACTGACCACAAGGTCTACCAGCGTGATCTAGCCCCTATCCATGTCTCCAGTCCCATATCCATCTGTGTTCTCCATACCCCATACTGGTCTTCTTTTTTGACCTCACTTTCCTTACTCCTGCCACAGGGCCTTGGCCATTGATATGATTTTGGCTTGAGATGAATACCTCTTTCTCTCTCCTACCATACTGAAAATCATACGAGTGAAGGTACTACATTTGCTTTTGTTCACATTTTTAATCCCCAATGAGTAAGTAGGATAATGCCCAGCATATAGTAGACATTCAATAAATAATTTGTAAGTAAATTAATTTTTAAGTAAATTAATTTTTTGAACATCTACATTTCACCTATTATCTCAACTAATGCTTACAACAAACTAACAAATTAGGGACTATTATCCTCAGTTCAATAATAATGAAACTGAGTTTAAAGAATTGAAATTGTGTGAGATTTCTCATCTAGTAAGTGTCAGTGTGAGAATTTGAACCTCGATGTAAGTAATTCTAAAGTTCTTGGTCTTTACTATTTTCTAAAACTATATGAAATAGTCAACCAATATCTAAGACTGTGTCTTATTCAGGATCCTAAAAGGAAATAGATGACACATCGAACAAAGATAATTGGAGGAGGTTTATTTATAAAGGAACTCTTCACAGAAAGCGTAGGTGGGGGCCGGGCGCGGTGGCTCAAGCCTGTAATCCCAGCACTTTGGGAGGCCGAGACGGGCGGATCATGAGGTCAGGAGATCGAGACCATCCTGGCTAACACGGTGAAACCCCGTCTCTATTAAGAAATAGAAAAAACTAGCCGGGCGAGGTGGCGGGCGCCTGTAGTCCCAGCTACTCGGGAGGCTGAGGCCGGAGAATGGCGTGAACCCGGGAGGCGGAGCTTGCAGTGAGCTGAGATCCGGCCACTGCACTCCAGCCTGGGTGACAGAGCGAGACTCCGTCTCAAAAAAAAAAAAAAAAAAAAGAAAGCGTAGGTGGGATTATAGGGGAAACAAAAGGTTAGTGCATTAACGAAGGGCATGTAGCAATCAAGCTGTTTCTCCATCTGAGCCAGAAGGGACGAAGGGAAAGAATGGCTACTGGACTCTAAGGGAAAGAGGTGATAGGAATTTGCAGCCCTTAGAGTAAGAGTGGCCTTCTGCTGATAGATCTGGCCAGCCTGAAGTTACCATACAAGAATGCAGCCTGAAGGAGTAAATACCTTGACTGTAATCTCCTTTCTCCTTTTGATCTCATCCTAGGGAGCCCTGAGACAAAGCCCAACCAGAAGCAGAAGTACAAGGTAACCTGTTAATATAAACCACACAAGTAAGCCTCCTAGGGCAGAAAGAAGGGTGGAAAAAGGTGAGAGGAAATCTGGAGAGGCAGACAGAAGACATCTAGGACAAAAATGCAGTGTGCACTCAAGATGGTACAGACTCCTAGAGACTGTTTAAATGAATATAATTCCTGCCCTCAGAAACAAGATTTTCTCCTCTCTTAAGCGTAAAGAAGGCATTACCAGGGAAGTGTAGCCTAGCTGTTAATATATATTAGACCTTCATAAATAATACGTTTGTAAAGCAAACCATATCTGTGTCATCTATATTCCTTGCACAATTCCTAGTGGTAGGTATAACTAGAGTAATAATACAGAAAGAATACTTAATAATTCATTGGATATTTTTCATTAGACCTAGGTGTTGACCTGGAACTAGTTCCCCAACTAAATGTCTTAAGACTTAGAGGTTTTGCGACATCCATTTGTACATCTCTGACACTGACGAAGCCAACCACTAATTCTTCTGTTTGCCAGCATTCTAATAAAGCTTTCTACCAACATTTGTAACCAGACTAAAGTCAATGCAGGCATGCTCTGCTTTACAAATATCCACTTGATAAGGTCCCCTGCAAGTGAATACCGTGGCCAAATCACAAGAGAAGGGAGTATTCCCCCTCTCCCTGCTGCCTGCTGCCTGCTGCCAAAGTCCAGAGAGCACTAAGTTTTTCCAACTCTCAGCCTAGAGAGCAGGCTGGGTGCTCTGAATTAAATTTGAAAGGAGGGAGAAGCAGAAAAGGAAAGAAAATAACATTTGTCAAGCATCCTTTTCCATATGCATTATCTCATTGAGCACTTAAAATGACTCTAATGTACTCATTATTATCCCCATGTTACAGCAGAAAAAAAACTAAAGCTTAGGAAGTGTAAGTAACCAAAGCTTACAGTCCTATAGCTGGTAAAAATAATAATAATAATAACAATAAATAAAAAAAATAGTAATAAATCCAAACTCAGGTCTGCCCAATCGAAATTCTGTGAACTTTCTGTTACAATTCCTTGGAGGGAGGCCTGTTCAACTTACCAGCCAACTTCCATGTTTTTCAGAGCATTTTCCCATAAAGGAACCTTACAAAGAAGAACTTGGCCTCTCAGTAGTTCACAACAGCTGCCCTAGCATGAAACATTGCAGCTGAACTTGAGTCCTGAATTAGCCATTCCAAACAAGATCACAGAAACACAAAGTTTGGGGCTTTATCCCATCCATAGGATGAAGCACTTCTATCTCTATGATGACAGGAAGCAAGTCAGGAGGGTATTTCCCATCAGAAGACCACGAAATTTCCCCATCATTAAGTAGGAAGTTAAAGGAATGTTCATGGACAAGCTTAGCTCTCTCTTTATCTGTGTAACGAAATATATGATCATATGTTTATTTCCCCAACTAAAACATAAAAGCTCATTTCTAGGGATTTCCCAGGTCTTTACAACGGCAGTGCCCCAAGCAGCAAGAGCACTGATAACACTGACAGCTGACAGTATTTAGAGGAATTGGGAGAACAATTCTAGGTTTGGAACACTTCTAAGATTTTAATGAACACTTTGTTGTTGTTGAGGAAGGTCAGTTAAGAAAAACATTCCAATTTTGATTGCACATAGTCAAGAGGCCCAAAACACATCTTAATTTGGTGTCACAATAAACAGGACTTTTAAAATCAAGGGCTGGCAATTGAAGCCATGAGTACAATTTGAGTGGCTTTATGAAATGGTGCTACTGTAAGCTTTCTTAGCAAGAGAGGGCCACCTTGGGCCTACATAAATAAAGCAGAGAAAAGAAATATGGTGGGCAAGAAGAGTAAGAGGCACCTCCCCCCACCCTACCCACCCCCATCATGCACAGTCTTTCCAGAACCCACTCTCCTATTTACGAACAGTGGAAAAAGTTATGGAGTATAAACAGAAATGATTACAGGATCAAGAAGCCTTTTCCAAAAGGTCTGCTTGACCTTTGCAAACTACAAAATTAACTGCACAGCCAGGGGCTTTCTTTCATACTCTTACCCACTTTAAAGGCAGATTCATACATAAAATGACAAAGGTGATTAAGATGGGGTTAATAAAGAAAAATTAAGCAGTAGGTATCTAGCACCCACTGTCTAGTTAAAACTCCAGCATCTTTAAGAATAAGATGGCAGTAGTTCCTCATACAGCACGGCCACCTGTACTCTTTTCAGAGCAATGGTGTTTTCTCCTGGTGTCCTACAATCTGAAGCCAGCTCCAGAGCACTACTTCGCATGGAATGAAAGCACTGTGCTCATCAGAACTTGGAGAATCGTAGACTGTGCTAGTGTACGTTGCAGGAAAGGTTCCCATAGAACTAGGTCACATGCTGTACCTGCAAAAATAACCATTCCAAAACACCAGCTGGTATTTCTCAGGATGCAGCCTCTCAGGATTATCTTCTCATTGTTGAGGGAGTGCTTGCTGTCTTTCCAAGAAAGGATTCCCATGAATTTATCTAACTTGTTGTTAGGCGCCTCACAGACAACAATCCCTGGAAAATAAAAAAACAAAACAAACCTCTTTACGACTCACCCAAAATTCTCTTCAGAAGCCCACAGCACTGTTTTACCACTGTTTCCCTTTAACAGCACGGGGTTACATACACAGAATTGTGCTAGAAAAAATAAGCTGGGAGGTAGAGAAATGGAAAGCCATCAACTATTTTGAAACACAGTTTTCTGTACTGTCCAAATAAAAATTTTAAAAAAAGAAAACAAATAACAATAGAAATCTTAAGAGCCATGGGATATTTTTTCTTTTAAAAAAAAAAAAAGAGCATATCTTTACTTCTAGTTTATAACAAATAATTTTTGAAAAGATAAAGCAGTGACTGTCCTAAAAGTTTCTCTTATTCCATCTCTTTCAGCTAAATGTGAACTTTTACACAGTTTAAAATAGCATACTTCCAGTCTCACAACAAAAGTTAACCATCTTTCTAAGCTCATAATCAGGATTTCAGAGGTCCTACTGTATTCCACCAGAAATAAACCTGGGCCTTGTTTGCCACATGTGTCTGAGAATGCGTGTGATTCCTTTCAGCTGTTCTATGCTTCTTATCTTGATTAGATTCAGAGTTATGGGGACTCTCAAAGGCACCATATAACTTGCCCCTAGAAGATGTTTCTAGTTTCTTTAATTCCAAACCAAAGGCATGCCCACTCCAAATCAACGAATCAATTCGTTCCATTATTTCAATATGAAAATATACATTTAGGATGGGGGTTCTCTAGATAGAAAAAGAAACCACAAAGAATCTTTCACGGACCCTATCACAAAACATAACTATTAGATTAATATACATATCCACTGCAAAAGGTGAGGAAAAATTATTATACATAATGAGTACAAAGACACGAAAGAACAGAATGGAGGGAGAGAGGAACAGAGGGAGGAAGGAAAAAAGAGAGGGGAGATATGAAAAAGGAAGCTGTGGTTAGATCCAGTCAGGATTTGAGTCGGAGTTGGGGGTGAGATTAGTACCTACAAAGTTCTCTCTCTCAAAAACAAACAAACAAAAATACATTCACATTTAATCAGAAGTCAAAAGGGCAAGTTGAAACATAAAACGTAGCATTTGGAAAATAAAAAGGGGACTGTATCTTTAGCGCTGATTAAAGAGAAAGGGGACCAAGTAAGCCTAGAGATCTATATTACACTGACTCCATCCACTCTCCAAGCTGCCGTCTGAACTTAAAAGAGGCTTCTTAGGTGGGTCCCCTTTCTTCCTAGGATACTCCCTTTAAAACTACTAAACAGAGGTAACAGCAACCAGTTGCCACAAGGCCACTGGTCACTCCTGACCAACCAGATCACTAACAGCCCTTGCATTAAAAAAACAAAAGCAAATAAAACTGTGAAAGGAATGAGGGTCTCATGGCCTCAGGGCCGCTTTTCCAACCTCCACCTGTCTTTCCCCAGTATAACAAAAGTACTGCCTAAAGCCTTTCCACTCAGGCACTCACTGGCAGTTTCCCAGACATCCCTATTTCCCACTGCTAAATAGAGACTACTGGCAGGAGGATTTGGATAAGACAAATAACCTTGCCAAGGGAAGGGGCTGAATTCTGGTTAGCTCCATTATGGCCTTTCACTGATAGTAAAAAGTAAATTAAAACCGATTTAAACTGGCTCAAGATGTTTGGACAACTATGTTGTAGATGGGGAGACATTTTCAGAATTCAATATCTTTTCTTCTTGACCAATTTTCACTCTGAATTGTAAAATCTTGAATTGGCTATCACCAGCAAAATCTACATAAAATAACAGGTTAACAGTAACACTTAAAGTTTATTTCAGATTCTTGACCCAAGACTCAATTTCTCAGGCTTCAAACTGAGCCACTTAAAAAAAAAAAAAAAAAAAAATGTGCTTTGGGCAAAAACAACATGATATGCAATCCCTGCCAAAAGGAATATAAAAAACAGGTTCATTTGATCATTTCTATTGTCGTAAGCAAAGACTGACATGGAGGCAAATACAGCCTTAAACACGTTGGCTCGCTCCTCGCTGGCCTCACACCAAGGGTGTGGTTCTAGACAGGAACAGGCAGTAGGGCCAAGGGGTACTGCCTGGGTTCTTGGAGGCTAAGCCCCAATTCAGCCTTTCTCAAAGAGTGTGGTCTCGGTGATGTAAGTTCTAAATACAGGCCCCAGTCAAAACAAAATGGTGGGAACAAAGCCAAACTACATTTGTTTTTATCATTAGAAGTGCTCGGCTTCCCCTTTTTAAGCTCTATTAGCATAAAACACACACTTCCCAATTTCTTTTGTACCACTTTCCAAAAGGGATGAACAGATTCCTTTGAAGGGAGCACTGTATTCACCTTTGTATTCCTATAAACTATTATACTATCTACATAATAGGATCTTTGTCGAAGAGATGGATAGAAAAAATTTCAGATGATTTCAAGAGAGAGGTTAAGAGATGAGATGGATATGAGAGCAGATCTAAGAAAAATGGACAAAGTAGGTATATTTCCATGATAGTGATGAAGGACTAGAAAACCAAATAGCCGAGGCACAACAGGCGGGGCTTAGTTTCTGGCCTAAATCTAACGGGAGCCGAGTAGATCGGAGAGTACTGAAAACAGGTGGGAGCATTAAAGTGCATTAGAAGCAGCCAAAATGAGAGCCTAGCCATGAAGCATAACAAGGATGAGGGGAAAGCTCTCTTAGGACCCTTCTTCCTTTTGCTAGTTCAATCAGAGAAGAGAAAGAGGATGTAAATGGTCAGTTTGACAATTGATGAGGAAACAGTTTAGGAAAAAATCACATCATTTCTCACATAGTCATTTATTGAATACATATTTGGAGCACAAAGTCATCTTTAATGGGCAATAATAAAGCTGGAAGAAAATCACGTCAATAATGAAGTGTAAATACAATCAAACTAGCTGCTCATATCTGTTTGCCCCTCTGAAGAGAAGACAGGAAAGCAGATTGCAATCTATCCATTTGACACTCACACAGAAATACTCTAGACCCACACTGAAAAAAATCTACAGGATCTCATTCTGGACCTTCCTAAGCATTCTAGATTTAGTCAGCCGGATTGTTGGTTAATTACCAACTTGACAGACTTCTCGAGTTAAGTATTAACCTCAAAGAGAAAGTCTGCAGCTTATCATAAACATGGAACTCAGTGCCCAATATTCTATGATTTTCCAGAGAAGCTGGCTTCATCTCTTTGTGTACATTATTAATAGAAATAGTTACTGATTATCTGAACTGCAACTCTTCCATAAGACAAATTATCCAGCAAATAAAACATCAATATTGCTGTTCAAGAATTTCTCTAGCCAAGAGTTTCTTAGCATTTTAGAGATTGCCCACTACTGTTTGCCCTGAAGATTGTGACAAATATTTATTTATTTTCTTAGAAAGAAGAGTGTCACCTTCCTATTTTCTAAAGCTTCTTTACTCTTCAACTGTCAAGGTTCACCCATCCATCATTACCATAATGGCATGTCGGCACCAGCAGTAAAGATTCCGCCTTTACGTGGAATCTATGCCTCATGCGTCAGCTGTGCTGTTGGGGTGTGCTCCTGTCCAGGTGAATAGGAAAGCTATCTGGTAAGCAAAAAAACTCACAAGATGCTAACCAAGCTATTTTATTTTTTTAACCAAAAAGAGATGCTTATTTTTCCATGTTTTAATTACACACATGCTATTCTTTAGAAAGAACCACAAAATATACAAGGATTCCTGAATAAAGAGTCAACCTTTCCCTGGTTCAGAATTCAGCATTAACAGTCATACAAAATATGTAAACTTGTCAGGAGTTGCAGAAAACAGATCTCAGTTCAGTCAGTAACAATATGCAAAAGATTCTTAAACACATTTCGACAATTTACATCCGGGGATTTCCCCAAGGAATAAGAATGTCCAGTTTACATAATAATAATTGACAAGTATTTCAGTTACTTGTTTATAAAAGCTTTTCAATTCCCATAAGACTTTAACATGAAAATCAAGGCCCACTCAATCTCTTTTTATATTATATTTGATCTACAATGTTAGATCAAGTTATGTATCTTTTCTTACAAAATTCAAGAGACCATAAATCATTTTTTTCTGATGTTTGAAATGTATAAAAATATTTGCATGAGAACTTTTCAAATAAATGGATTTACCTGCCAAAACCCAACTCTCTTGTGTGCACTGATCTCTACATTTGGCCAAGTCTTCTATAAACTCTTGTCAGGGATCTTGACATTCAAAATCACTGAGAACATTGCTACGTTTTAAAAATATGATGACCTCATCCTTGTCCTGGATGGACTTGATCTCTGGTAATTAATTTTGTACCTTCAGGTTTAGAATATTTTAAAATTTCATTTATTTCCCTAATCAGGAGCTAAGCTCTTGTGCTAATTTTCCCTAACTTTCCAATGCTGTCTTTCTACTTTGGTTTACAACCTGGGGTTTTGTGTCCTTTTGTGTCCTTTGTAAAATAGGCTTTGCCAAAAGTCCAGGGTTCATAGTCTGGCTTCTCCACTTAACAGCCATATGACACTGGGAAAGTTAATCAATTTACCTTGGTCTCAGATTCTTTATCCATAAATTGAGCTAACAATAATCTCTTCCTTCAAGAGTTGTAAGGGTTTAACAAGATAATGTGTGCAATTACTCAGCATGGTGCCTGGTACATAGGGAGCTCTTGCTCACATATCAACATCAAGTTTAGGGCCTGAGAACTTTAGGACCTTTACCTAATCAAAGGCTTCTTTAGGGATGAGACTTTTTTCAAGTCTGTCTTCTCCCCTGGGAAATAAGCTCTAAAAAAGCATGGCCTGAGCCTGACTTATTAACCACTGTATCCTAGGCTTAACAAATCCCTTGGCCTTGTGTTAAACATACATTTGCTAAATGAATAATGGGTGACTGTACACATATGGATGAAAGAAATCAGCTCACCAGAAAGACACTATCTTTGAATATAGATGCAAAAGTGAGGAGGCAGAGAGACTCACCAGAGACATCCTGAGGTTTCAACCCATCTCAGTTCTGACCCTATGTGTCCGAAACGTGGAGTCCCCAGTGGGAACTTCTCTGGGGATAGGAGTGGGAAATTCAGGTCTTTAGATACTTGGAAGATGTGCTTTTATGATTCAAGGACAGAAAACTGTAATTTGGTGCTAAAGAAAGTATTTGGCAAGTCTCAGAAGAAAAAACACACAGTAACCAGAAGCAAAAATAATGCCATACCCAGATTTGCCCAGAAGTCACAAATTAAAACATATACTTAGCACAGATAGAACATGGTAAAGAGTGTGCCTCACATATCTGTCTCATCTATTATACCTTGCCAAAGCTAGCCAGGTCATTGTCAAACATACACAATGTTGATATCTTATTTTAATTTAAACTAAAGGATGCAATATCTGGTTTTGATTCCCATGAGTCAAGAAAGTCTTTTTCCAATCACCAGAGGAAAACCTGTAATCTATTGATATTTCATTAGGACAAAGGTGAATAAAGAAGACACAAAAAAGGGAGTAGAAAAAGAACAAGGAGCAAAGGATCAAAAGAACCTGGATAATATATGGAGAGATCATTTATAATTCTACATACTTTGTTTTGCATCTTGTACTTTGGAGGTACTTAATAAAGACTTAAACCAATTACTATGGAGAGAGTGATTAAAACAAAGATAAAGAATGACAGAAAAGTGACACTGCAGGTGGAGAAAATAGCTAAGATAAAAAGTGAAGGAGGAAGATGAGATGAGAACAGTAAGCAAGAATACAGGAAGGAAAAAAAGGAAAGAGAAGAATGGTGAAATGGAGTAGTTAGAAAACCATGTGCAGATAGTGGAGTGTGTGTGTGTGTGTGTGTGTGTGTGTGTGATATTAAAATTGAAATGCATAAATTAGGTCTTGGAAAGAAGTGGATGGAGAAAATAACTGAAGGCCAAGGAAAGCAAGAGCAATCATGGGAAGGATTTAGGGTTTATTAACTGTCGTAACTCTTTCAAAGGCTTCCATGCCACATCTTGCATCATCCTCTTGGTCTTTAAATTTGGCTGCTAACTGGGGGGAATCTAATTTGTATATTGTTTCTAATTTATTTTCCTTCAATTCATCTATTCATTCTTCTGATGCTTTCTTAGAAACAGGAAATTATATTTTTTATTTATTAGAATAAACCCATAAAACACCCTGTTGCCTTGAACTTTAAGGTAGATTGAAATGCAGCCCAAGATTTTAAAACAAAAAAGTAAACTTAACAGAAACCTGGATTTTAGCCCAGAAGTGTACCAGCCTCATGAATTTGGCATTACATGTTTTCTGAAAAGCTGACCACAGTTTAAGTATATATAATCATAAAAAAGGGAGGCTCTGTATTGCCTTTATTGGGGAAAACAATTCTTCATTGGGGATTTGGTGAGTTGCCCATTCTGTATGAAGTAAATTCAAGTCATATCTAGTAAGTAATAATTATTAACACACCTTAAAAGTAAATTTTGTGAAGTATTTTTAAATGGCTATTTTTATATATAAGCAAGTCCTTTAACTTCTCAAGACCTGTTACCTCATGTGTAAAATCTTAGGGGAGGAAAGTGTTTTCAGCCTGAGCAAAACCACTTGTATTGGTTTAAATTTGGAGCTACTGTGTTCCAGTTTCTTACATCAGAAAGGATCTGAAGTAAAGACATTTTAAAACTACCATGCCAGCTGATCCCTCTCCCAGACACCTGCCTTCCAGGAGGATAGGATCCAGCACTCCTTCTCAGTCCTTCTCACCCCATCGTTTCACACGCCCTTCCTAGTCTCTTTACGTTAGGCCTTTCCTTTGCCCTCCCATGTCTTTTTGGGGCCTGATGCTGGTCTTCCTCTTTGCCCCACACTGGAATTTATAACTATTTATTCATTTTCTGCTATAAGAAGAAGAAAAAGCCAAGCAGGGTATGGTGGATTGAGAGTATAAGGAGTCATGCTGAAGAGAGGGATACTTAGCCCCAATCCTGTAGTTCCATGTAAGAAATCCACCTAATCCAGCCTGGCTCCTTATGCATTATCCTGGCATCGACTTACAGAGCCATGATTCTTGGAGGGTGTGGTAGAGACAGTTAATGCTCAACAAGTATTCATATTTGTTATTTCCTAGCCTCCCTTGCAGTTAAGTCAGGGCCAGGTGACAATGTTAGCCAATGAACTATAAGAGGAAGAAGAATTTAAAAACCACTGTGTCTCTTTCATCTTACCCTTTGCCCGATGCAGGGACCTCAGACGCCATTAGTCCAGATACTGTGGCTCCGTGACGGAGAAGGCCACCCAACCCACTCAGGATGTGACATGGGTAAGAATAAGCCTTTACTGTGTTTATGCCACTAAGATTGCAGGGTTGTTTATAACTGCATCATAGTGTAGCCTATCTGGGCAAACATCTAGGAAAGAATGGGACCTAAATAATTGTTAACAATCACGCTCTGCTTTTTGATGGTTAACAACACTAAAACTCATGAATTTCTACCTCTTCGTAGATCAATAGAGGTGTAAAGGTACAACTCTGCCAGGAAAGAAATGAGTAATAGTAAATTATATTTAGGTGGCCCTTTTAGGACTCCATAAATATTCAATGAGGTATTTTAAGCAAGTATTTTGATTCATGAACACAATTTACTTTTCTTGGATTCACATAACAGTAAAATTTCATTGAAAAAATTACTTAGTAGAAAATGTGTAATTTGTTTTATTCTAATCAAAATATTCCTTGGACCATTCAGTTTCCTGGCTACTCCCTGACTTAAATCTCAATTTGGAGGAATTTTTTTTCTATAAACATCTGTTATAAAGGCACTCATTTAAAAGAGATTAAAATATTAACAGAATCCAGACAGAGTTTACAAGCAACTGCAAAGCACAGGCAATAGAAGCTCTAAGCTCTGCACTGGAGAAACTTTACAACATAAACTTGCCTGTGCTTTAACTCATGTGATTATGCTAAGACCCTTATCCATGTTTTCCATAAGTGGATCCCCCAAAAACACATTTTGGAAGATTGTCTCAAACTCATGAAAATCTATTAGTAAATAAAGCCAATCTGTATGGATATACTAATATTCTGGGCCAGACTGACAAGTAGGTAAAGCAGGAGACCATTGAGGAGTGAAAGAGAGACTCCAAAGATTCTCTCTGCAGTCTATTATTGTGCCTAAAATCCTACAATCAGTGTTTCTTTCCTTTGACTCTTGAAGTATTGCATTTCTCTGTGGTGTCTTAATCATAAATGCAGATATCCCTAGAATGGACAACATCTGACGGTTGTTCCATGACAACTTAAGAATAACTTTACTAGAATAGAACAAGATATAGGTAGAAAAGGAGAGGCAAGAGAGATTATACTGAAGATCAAGGGACCAGCTGAATGGCATGAAGATGGAAATACTGAAACCATGGTCTAAAATAAAAGTCAACAGATGACCAACTGATTAATAAATCAGAATATTCTTCTTGAACACCTAATATCTTCAAGACATTATACCAAGCACCATACAAGGTACAGAAATATATGAGGCAGGATGGCTGTCTTCATGAAGTTTGAGGTCCGGTAGTTTTTGTTATGGAGCCAGGAAATGGACGGGTGGTTAGACCTAGAGCTAGAAATACAAGGGTAGCCAATATTCCTCCTCAGCAAGTCTGTATATGGCTCCAGGGAGGCCAACATTAGGCAAGTAAAGGATATTATGGGATTGAAGTAAATGATATTTAAAAAGGAAACAAGCATGAAATGAATGATAAACTAATAAAGCCATTCTCCCCTTGGCAAATATTTTTACTCTCTTTAGCGTGAGAATAAATTACAGGCTTTGATGCCTGGAGAATTTTATGTCCTTCCACCAAATAAAAAGAAACATAAGGTGGATCTCACATAATTAGTTTGTTGCTTTGCTTTTTGGGTTTGAGATTTTTGTTTGTTTATCTGTTTAAAATACTTACCGTCAAACCTTGCAAGTCTGTTGATATCTGCTCCAAGTTCCGAAGTAACTGATAGTGCATGGCGGACTTTTAGGTTCGTTTCCCTGTGAAATTATTGACATGACATGAATTTTTATATGGAACAGCCAACAGCATCCGACCAAAGCAATCAGGTGGGTGTAGCACATGCAAAGCCAAACCCAAGAGATCCAAGAAACTCTCCTTTGAATGTCATTCACACTTCGCTCACTGTTTCAGGAAAGTGGGCAGGGCTTCTTGGGCTCCTAAGAGTTGGCATTCTACCCATGGCACATCTTTATAACAACACACTGATCTGTTTTGCATTTTGAAAGAACAGAGGACATAACAAATATGGTTTCATTTGAACCTACTCAGACATCATGCATGAGTTACAAAACACATTTGGAATAGGAACACAGTTGCCAAATAAAGGAAGCTAATATCACTCCAGAGTCTACTATCTACATAGGAGTTTTACTTGCAAAAGATGGTCATGGCTAATTTCACAGTAGCTGAAATTTAAATGGGAAAAGGAATACAGCTTTCATTTTCTTGGAGAATCAATCCAAGAAATCCATAAATCTAAAATAGACAACCTACACAAGCTTAGCAAATCACAGTGAGTTGTGCATCTTCTTATAGGTGGGACCACACATACTTTGGACAGATGGCTCTCTGATATTCATAAACAGCCAGCAGTTAAGATTCTATGGCCATCACTTATGTCTTGTGTTTAAGGGCTTACCATCCCAGTTTTCTCACTGAATTCAGCCTAATTCTCTTACACTGTAGGTTAAGATCAGTTATCAGAGTTCTATGTTTTATGGAAATGTTTAGTGATACATTCATTCAGTCAACAAATATTGATTAAATACATACCCGAGTCACCCAAGATACTCAATGCTCCCCCAAAAGGATAGTCATCCTCTTGGGGAAAGCAAGTGGTAGGTAAAAAAGCAAACATCACTGTGTGGAATTTTGTGCAAATCCATGAAATAACTCATTGTAGACAGGCAAAAAGCGGATACCTAACAAGGCATCCAATCTTAACCTTCTGTAAATGAACTTCACAATGATGTAGGACAATATGAGTCCAACTCAAGGAATACCCATTGTTAAAATAGCTTTCTTCAGGAAAGACTAAGTTGGATGTATAACTGAAGCTAGTTTGTTTAAAAGTAATCTTATTCATCAAAACCTGCTGATTCCTAGGAGGCAGAGATGAGTAGGAATTGAGATAGTCAAGAACTTCATAGATGAAGCAGAAATTGAGCTGGCTTGATGGACAAGAGTGAGATAAGTGGTAGAGAGGCTAAAGGGTCAACATGTCCATCCACTTAAACAACTGTTCAAATAACTGAAATAGTCACACCAAAAAAAGACAGATAGCCCTAGTTCTTTAGCCCTAATCTACGTCATGTCATTTATCAAAGTTTGTCATCATTTTGAATTACTTCCTCAGGATCCTCTCCACTATCTCACTTCTACCTTCAAATGCGAAAAACAAAAGAGTAAGAATAATCACACATAGGCCTTCTTGATACTTTTAAAAAGTATTTTTCAAGACTCCTGATTAATGCCTTCATTGTCATTCCACACTCTTCCTTAATCTGCCTGAGTATCTTGATAAACTTCAAAGTCATTTTCAGCGTAAGAAACAATACCAAAAGATGCTGTATCCCCCTTACTCAGAATTGCATCTTACTATAGTTTCACATCTTGCAAAACCATAGTATAATATCACAACCAAGATATTGATATCGAAATAGTTAAGATACAGAACATTTCTATCACCACGGGATCCCTCAGGTTGTGCTCCATAGCCATACCCACCTCCCTGCCTTTCCCACCTCACCTTAACACCTGGCAACTACTAATCTGCTCTCTATTTCCATGATTTTGCCTTTTCAAAAGGCAAAATTTTATAAACAGAATTATACTGTATGTGACCTTTGGGTTTGACTATTTTTAGTCAGTATAATTCTCTGAAGATTCATCTAGAGTGTTACATGTATCAGTAGTTCAGTCATTGTTATTGCTAAGTAGTATTCCATGGTATGAATGCACCACAATTTTTTCAACCATTGACTTATAGAAGGATATTCAAGTTGTTTTCATTTATGGATGTTATGCATAAAGCCACCATAAACATTCATGTACAGATTTTTGTACAAACATGTCTTCATTTCTCTGGGATAAATGCCCAGGGGTGAAATTGTTGGGCTGTATGTTAACTGCATGTTCAGTTTTTAAGAAACTACAAAACCATTTTCCAGAGTGATTGTAGCATGTTACATTCCCACTCACAATGTATAAATGATCCTGTTTCCCTACTTCCTTGCTAGCATTTGGAGTTGTCACTCTTTTTTATTTTAGCCATTCTGATAGGTCTGTAGTGAGGTCTCATTGTAGTTTTAGTTTGTATTTCCCCAGTAGTTAATGGTGTTGAGCATCTTTTCATGTGCTTCTTTGCCATTTGTATGTCCTCTTTGGTGATATGTCTCTTTATGTCATTTGCCCATTTTCAAATGGTATGGTTTGTTTTTTTACTATTGAGTTTTTAAGAAGCTTTTTTTTTTTTTTTTTTTTTTGAGACTGAGTCTGGCTCTGTCGCCCAGGCTGGAGTGCAGTGGCCGGATCTCAGCTCACTGCAAGCTCCGCCTCCCGGGTTTACGCCATTCTCCTGCCTCAGCCTCCGGAGTAGCTGGGACCACAGGCGCCCGCCACCTCGCCCGGCTAGTTTTTGTATTTTTTAGTAGAGACGGGGTTTCACCGTGTTAGCCAGGATGGTCTCGATCTCCTGACCTTGTGATCCGCCTGTCTCAGCCTCCCAAAGTGCTGGGATTACAGGCTTGAGCCACCGCGCCCGGCTAAGAAGCTTTTAAAAAATATATTCAAGATACAAGTCCCTAGTCAAATAGATGGTTTACAAATATTTTCTTCTAGTCTGTAACTTATCTTTAAGCCCTTCTAACAGGGACTTCTGTGGAACAAAAATTTTTAATTTCATGAAGTCCAGTTTATCAAGGTTTTCCTTTTACGGATTATGTTTTCTGTGTCAAGTCTAAGAATCTGACTAGCCAGCTCTAGGTTTCAAAGATTATCTCCTATTTTTTTTCTCAAAGCTTTTTATACTTTACATTTGAAATCAATTTCTATAATACTTATAGAGCTATTCAAATTATCTATGTCATATTAAGTGTATAGTCTGTTTTTTTTGAGAAAGAGGGTCCATTTCTTCTAAATTGTCAAATTTCTGTGTGCACAGTTGTTTGTGGTATTTCTTTTTTACCTTTATAACGTCTTCAGGATCTATACCAAACTGCCAAATTGCCATTGTTCATGCATAATATTGCTGATTTGTGTCTTCTTTTTTTTCTTTTATCAGTATTCTTAGAGGTTTGTCACTTGTATTGATGTTTCCAAAGAACTAGCTCTGTATTGTTGATTGTCTTTATTTTTTTGTTTTGTTTTGTTTTCAAGTCTATTTATTTCTGCTCTTTATTATCTCCTTCCTACTGCTTCTTTTGGGTTTATTTTGCTGTTTTCTAGGTTTTTTAGATGAATGATAAGATTATTTGAGAATTTTTCTCTTTTCAAATGTATGCCATAAATGTTCCTCTCAGAACTGTGTTAGTTGTGTCTAAACTGTTCTGACCAAAGTAGGGTCCCACAGACTAAAGCACTATTTGAATAGCTCAGTATGGCAATAATTTGGAAGGCACCAGTTAAAACCATGGACTCTGGTGTCAGACTGCCAGGTTCGAGTCCTGGTTTCACTCTTCAGATGCTTTGGGCAAATTACTTAGGCTCTCTAAGCCTTGATTTCATTGTCTGTACAATAGGGCTTATATAGCATCTATATCAGGATTAAATGATAAATTCCACCTAAAGAACACAAACACATACTGTCATTAAAATGTAAACATTCAATAAATGTTTTTATGCCAGACAAATTAAATCCTCTGAAACAGAACTGCTATATGGTCTATAACTAAATTAAAAATTAATATCAACATCAAAACTGCATCATATTCTGTTTCTCTCTTCTTTTCCTATGTCTTCATTTGACACAGTTCCTAAAGGTTGCCTTTTAAAGTAACATCAGTCCTTCCTTCCCTCCTCAGGGAATCTTGATCTCTACCCCTCTCATTTTCCCTATAAAATCACTTGAAATCAAAACAAGCAGAAACTGTTTTTGAAAACATCTGAGGAATCTTACTGAAGATTCTCTGTGTAAAGTTATCCCTGTATATAAGTTTAGCTCACTGTTTCTGCAAGAAAATAAATTTAAGAGAAAAGACAGTTTCAAAATTACTGCAGAGTAATTAACTATGGACTTTGCGATGTAAACTCCTATGTCTCCCAAGAAGATACCGAACAAGGTTAAGTCTTATCTCTAAAGACATTACTTTTAAATAAATTGAAAACCAACTGAATTATTCCAATTTTAATAACTTACCCATCAAGCTCAGCAGTTTCAACATAACAGAGACCATGTGGCTCACTACTTGATAGGAGAAGTAAATCAGCCTATTTTCAAAAATCATAACAAAATAATACTTGAGAAGTTAGATTGGTTGAAAGTCTTCTACAGTATATCACCTCTTGATTACTAACGAGCCAACAGAGCCTTAGAAACAAAGTAAAAGAAGTGAGATCCTGTTCTACCTCTATGTCATATGCCCTGAACCAAACCCTCCCTCTTCCCTGTTCGTCCTTTATATGCCCCTTGACTATCACAACATAAACAAGCGAAGGAGCTGTCCTATGAATTAATAACCACTTGATTCACCTTTTTTGAATGAAACATATAAATTCTATTTTCTTGCTTTGATAATTACTAACATAAAACTCTCTCCAATAAATAATTGGAAATACATGCACAAACTTTAATTACCTAGTGTCATCAGTTAAAAACAGGGAGCAGACAAAGGAGATGGGGACAAAACAGAAGGGAAATAGATGGAGGCAACTAAAAAAATAAAATAAAAATAAGAGAGGCAAGGAAGTTAAGAAAGAGATAAAGATGGTAAGAAAAAAGTAAAAGATGGTAGGAAGTAAGAAAGGAGAGCTAAGATAAAGTAGGGACTAAGGAAGAGAGCAAGACAGAAGAGAAAATGTAGTTAAAGGCAGTGGGAAGAAATCAGAGACTGAGTAGTTTGGGTTTTTCAGAGATAATCAGTTCTATTCTGATGTCCAGTTGAGCTTTGCAAATCACCTATCACAATTCAGTTTTAGAATCCTGGTAGCTCTCTAAATTGGTAAAGTTCTTATCGATTTCATTTCAAATTTCTAAACTTATTTTAAAAATAAGCATTTTTATAAAATTTTGAAGAGTCTGAATATCTAAAAAGAATTGGCTTAAATTTTAGCAATTTAGTTTGAGACATTAGCCTAACAATTTTCTAGCTATGTCTGAATCTATGATTGGCATTCCAAATCTGTGAAATTTTCTTACCTTTGTTTTTTAAAACATTAGAATTGCTTTGTTCTTGAGTCTTGGGGGTTAAATTTAGAATCAATTTACTTTCTTGAGTCTCAAGCTTTTAAATTTGCAACTCAAAAATAGGGTGTGTGTGCGTGTGTGCGTGCGTGTGTGTGTGTGTGTGTGTGTGGTTTTGTCCAAATTGGGATTGGAATAAAACAGAGCTGGGGAAAAATGCCCTGTGACAGCCCCTAAAGGAATAAGTGGGTTTGCATTACCAAGGCTCTTACACAACTCTGAATCAAAGAGCCACAGAAGCTTGTTGAGGCAGAAATTTTCTGACTTGTCACACTGTGAACAGAGCAAAGCCACATAAAGAAAGTGATGTCGCTCTTGGACCAAAAACTACCCATCCTGATTTTAAAGGGAAAAAAAAGTTTTCTGAAAATTCACCTTGATCTTACTTCCCACATTTAAATTTCAATGCATAAGAGCAGGCACAAGGCACTAAACAGGAAAAGAGCTCAATAGTCAGTCTGTGGGCCTGCGCCTCTCCTCCCCTGAGCTTAAAAGGCTCATTTGAAACAAAATCCAAAATTCTCTAATCCTAAGAATCTGTGACTGAATACAGTTATGAAGTATAGAGAAAGATGCCTATTTGTACCCAGGGCTGCTTTTCTTTGAAACTCGAATCCAGTGTTACTGTTGAAGACTGGGCAGGGCTGCATTGACACTCACACCATGGTAAACAAGGGGAGGAGTCCCTGCACACAGCTGGCTAGGAACATGTGACTGAGGCGCCACTGCCATCTGGCGGTCAGATTCTCTCCTGAGCAGTGACCCAGCTTCCCACAGGCTGACCCCCACAGGTTCCAGGCTAACTGTTCCTGCTCACTGTACTCTCTGGGACGGAGACACCTACCTTCCCCACCTCCGCCCATCTCCCCAGTTACCACCTTTCTCTTTGATGTTCTGTGAACCTTCCTCCGGCTTTCTTACTCCGTGATCGCCATGCTGCACTCCCTTCATCTATCCTCCCTTCTCCCTGTCCCTCTGCTGAGGCCTGCTGTTCCCTTTTGTTAACCTCATCCTTCAAGGCATTAATTCATTGTGGTTGAGGAGGGAGTGTGAAGGGAAGGCCCAGGGGGGCCAGGAGGATAAGAGGTCAATGTGCTCATCGTCATGCAGGCAGGCCTATTTTCTAGTGCACTCAGTCATAATTGTGAAAAGGAAAGGGCAGGAGAGCTGCAGAAAAAGCCCTGCTCATCCCTTGTCACCCCTTTCCAGAGGTGCTGTGCCAGGAGTGGAGCAACACATGGATTTCAGGGGCCACCTTCCCCAGGACTCTGAGTCTCACAGCAGGCCTCCTCAAACTGACTCCTCCAGTAAATCCTACAGGGACCCAATTCCTAGTTGATCCAGAAACTTGTGTTCCAGATGTAGGTGTTTATGATTCCAAATAATGTAGCTGATATTTAGGGAGGGTTTACTATGTGTCCAGCACCGTCCTAAGAGCTTCACATGTGCTATTTTATTTAACGTTCACAGAAATCCTATAGCGCCGGTCCTATTGTTATCTCCACTTTACAGATGAGCAAAGTAAGGCCCAGAGGGGTACTGTAACTTCCTCAAGGTCACACAGTAAGTGGAGGAGCCAGGATTTCAATCTGGGCAGTATGAGGCATATACTGCAAGGGATACCAAAATGATTCAAAACCTCTTTGCTTCAAGGATTTGTATAGTTTAATAAAGGCAGAATATAAGGGTTCTAAGAGCCTTATTAATAAAGTGCTATGAAGGGAGTGCAAATGAGAGTGCAACATTGGATTGCTAGTTGAGGAAGGGCATCATGGAAGATTCTAGATGCAGTGAAAGGAGGTCCCCAAGGCAGAATGACTAACAGGAGTAAAGAAGTGGAAAGGAAAAGCATGAATATCCAAACTCACAGGTGGGCCAGGATATCATTAATTCCATTCAGAACCACCTATTATATGCCCCATATTTACTTTCTTTTGTGAATTATTAGTGCCTTTTCTCCTTGCTCTGCCAGGAAAGGCTCTGCTATGTCCTCCATGAAGGAACCAGTGTTTTCCAATACAACGCCCCTTCCCCAGCTTCCATGGGCAACAGAAAACAAATATTCCCATTAGAGGGAACCTGAAAAGAATGCACTGAACATATTTGGGTCCTCAGAGCCAAAGGCATTGTCCTCATAGGTTTATTAGTCATAATTAATGTTTGTTGAGTTAAAGAATAAAGTAAAATGTAAAGCAACGATAACACCTTAAAGCTATACAATTATTTAAGGATTTATAAAACCCTCTCTCATAATTGTGTCATTTTACTCTCTTAACCCTGTGAGTAGTATTCTTCCCATTGTATGGATGAGGAACCGGGGAGGTCATATCTGGCTCAGGAGTGAGGGAGGAATAGACTCTACCACACCCACCAGAAGAACTAAATTAACTCATGTAAAGCCCATGGCCCTTCCAAAGTCATTGAGGAACCCAAAGGCCCAAGAGACTTAACGCAATCCTCATGGACACGCATAGCTTAAATTGCAGATCTGGAACTAGAATTCAGAACTTCTGATCCCAAAATGTATGCTCTTTTCCTCTGGTGGGCTACTAAATCACTGGAACACAAAACTATGAAAAACAGAAAGTATTTCACTTTGTTTTATGCTTTGTTTTGCTTTGTTGGCGTTCAAAAATCAAAACCACAATGGTGAAAGAATATTTGGATTGTGGTTCCATGACCTGATGGAAAGATAAATTTGTAGAATTAAGTTGAACACTTTTGGATCTCCTTTTATTTTTTAGGCCATTCTCACACATAGAGTTATTTATCTTCTCTATCATCTACAACATTATCTTTTATTATAATCCAAAAATAAAAATAAAAAACAAAATAGCTCATGTATTGAGTCAAAAAACGAGAATGAGATTCTAAAAATGAACTTTGTATGGTGATAGGTAACATTTGTATTTAAAGTTTAAATTTCAGGTCCAATAAATGCATATTGGTTACTAATATGTACTAGACATATCATTGTTTTTCTAATTACAGTGATTTGAGAAGAATAAGAAAAAGATGGTGATAAAGAAGAGAAGGAAGTGTGAGAATAATAATGGACATCATAAAATTTCTTAACAGGCAGGCTGTTCCTCTGGTCAAAAAAAATCCTTGCCTGAATATTTTACCCCCACTTTCTACTGTCATATAAATATGACAATTAGATATAGATCAGAGAGAGAGACACACACACAGAAAGAGATGGAAAGATAGAGATGGTTTATTTACAGCAAATAGGTTGGAACAACAAGTAACTGACTTGAAGCTGTAAAACTTAAAAGAGCAATGAGGGCAATGAGACCACCAAAAAAAAAAAAAAGAAAAAAAAAAAAAAAAAAAAAAAGCGCCTCTCTGGAAGTGCGTCCAAGAAAGGTGTTGAAAAAGAATAGATGAAATTCTCTGATGAGTCAAGAAAGAGCAAAAGCCCACTCCAGTCACACCTGGAGTTTAGGTCAAATTAATCTTTCTAGCCCTATCATTTCCAAAGGGTAAAACTGTCCATTCCTGTATCAGAAGAATGCCTTGGTTTTAAAACAATTCTATGAATGCCTTTTTGTGGAGGGAAAGGAAGGACTTTTCAAACAAGCTAAACAACTCAATTCTGGTAATGTTCAAATATACTCATGCCCAGTAAGGATTTTGTTTCTACCATCAGCTAAGAAAAGTGAAACAACACAAGAGCACTGCTGTCAAGTGAAGGAGAAAGGTACACCTGGCTCCCATGGCCCGGGTTCCGGTAGTATCAGGAATTCTGCAGTATGTTTTTCTAACAAAATGTATTTGGTTCTTCTAATGCCAGTCAAACTCCTTGTGGTATCTGAATTATACTCTGCATTTTTCCTGGTTGCGCCAAAAAACTAGGAATTCTGGCAATTCAGCCCAAAAGTATTCTTGAATTTTAAAATGTATATACAAATGCAAAACAAGGGGGTTCGCTACATTAAAAAAAAAAAAAAAAAAAAAAAGGTAAGTAACTTCTGAATATGCCAGCTAATTGGCAATCTCTGGTGAGTTATTTTTCCTTGCTTAAAAGTTTACTGATGAACTGACATAAATCAGGTTGCAAATTCTAAGTCTGAACAGCCAGAAGTTATGCATCTGCATTGGGCACAACATATTTTCTGATCACTTGGCTTCCAGCATCCAAGCCCAGAGCCCCTAACGCTGGTAGCCCAGACTCAAGTCAATGAGGATGACTTTTCCAATGCAGTCAGGAATAGCAAATGGTAGTGGTTAGAAGTGGGGGCACTTGAGCTAGATTACATAGACTTAACTCCTGAATGTCCCACTAGCAAGCTATTTGATGGCACTGTGCCTCTGTTTTCTCATCTGTAAAGTGAGAGCAATAAGGATACTATATAACCTGCCCTTACTGAGCTAATGTGAGGATTAAATGAGTTAATCACAGAAAGTGCTTGTTAATATTGTCTGGCATGTGACGCATGGTCAATAAATGCTAGTATTGTTTTCATGACCTTCATGACCTGGTTTCCCCCAAAATCCACCTCAGTATAACTCCTAAGTGGGTCTCTTTCAGGGTCCCATAAGTTTTACCCCCCAAATACAAGCTCTCTGAAGCCCCTGCCAGCTCATACCAGAGTGCAGGGAGATATATTAGTACTCCTAAGTGATTCCAGTGGTTCACCTAAAAAAAATTTTCTTGCCCTTGAAAATGGTTTTGTAGGTGCTGAGTAGGTAGTCATGGGAAAACTTTGAACAAAATTATCTAATCAAGAGGTGCTGTGAGGTGGTTTTGAAGGACTCCCATCCTCGATTATTCAAAGATTAGGCCAACAGAACTACATTTGTAGAAGTCAAACAGAGAACAATGGAGATAAAAATATCATCTTTTTTTGATAAAGCTGTTATTATTGATAAAGACCAGGCTTTAGGTCTGTGGCCCAAATGGGCTTCACCCCTATCAGACAAACGTATCAAACCACAGATGCTGGAAGCTCTAAGTTTCCCTGGCCCTCCCACTACCCCCACCACAGGGATTTGTTTCTATAACATTGATGGCACGGAAGAGCAGAGCAGAACGGACTCTCTGCACACAGGTGCAGCTCAAAAAGAATAAGAATTAAGGAAGCATCACCTAGGTCATGTGTACCACTCCCAGCTCCCAAACTCACCAATCCAAGAAGTCACTCCTAGGAGAGAGGAGAGAGCAAGTGGATGAAAGACACTTAAAGTGGTATTTTGGTGCCGTCCCTCCAAATGAAAACAGGAGGAAGAGTGGAAAATAAGCATTCTCACCCCATCATGGGAACCACCATAAAAGGCTACATCTGTGTGTCTAATACAGTAGCCACAAATCACACGCAGCTATTTAAATCTAAATTAATTAAAATTCAATATTCTGCTCTTCAATTGCACTTGTGCTTGCCTTCTGTATTTCATTTCATTGATGCTTTTGCAATAGCAAGTAAGCATACATACCATAATATAGAAGATATAACTAAATTAAAAACAAAGTCCAAGGAAAATACAAATTCAAATATAAAGGCTAGAGTGCCGATTGGAGCCTAGATATGCTGGCCACGAGGCACCACAGAGTTAAAAGCTTTGAGACATAGATTTGACTGCTTCTTTTCTGGACCCACTCCTAAAAATGTGAGAAATGAGCAGACTGAGTCCAGTCTGATGTTCCCCCTTGTTAGAGCACATTCATGGGGCTCCTAGGACTCATTGTTTTCACTGAATACCGGAAGTAAAAAACATACCTAGCATTGCCCCTGAAATATTCAGTTCCAAATAATATGATAGTTAAGTGTGTGGCATATATAGGTTTATGCTAATTCCTCTCTATTATGACACTATCTAGCTAAAGTCATTGCCAAAAACATTTGAATGCACACATCTTAGAATTTCACATGTCCCTTTTTTATAAGTTAAGGTTATCCACTTAGAAGCACCAAAACTCTTTCATTGTAATCATTTTAACTGAGAGTAGAACTCGAATGAGTTGCCTGGAGCCCTTTCTTCTTAGACAAAGAATCCTGAATATACACAATCTTTAATTAGGGCAGATACTGTTTACTGGTATCCCACTGACCCAGAACATCTGAATTTTTGTAAATTTATATGCACTTTTCTTTTTTTTTCCTGTCTTCTTTCTTACAAAGATCAATACTTATTTATTTAGCCAACATTTACCAAATGCCCCTGATGATGGAACATGGTACCAAGTGTTGGAAAACAGGCAAATCAATATGCGCTTTGCCTGCAAGAATCATATAGTCTGGTGTCAGCTTACACAGAGAATCACAGCATGGAAGGGAGTTTTGAGATCCTGTAGTGCTCTAGCTTCTTATTTGACACATGGACAAACCAAAGACAAAGAAGATAAAGTCTTTGCTGTCACTGAAGGAATAGAGCAAAGCCTCAGTTCTCACCCAGTTCCCCATCTAGTGCCCTTACACTGGATCTACCTTGATTCCACACACACAGTATGTTCTAACAGACACCACCCTCCAGGGTATTATTTCTAATCTTTAATGAGCTGAAAAACAAGATGGACAAGCAAATTTAAATTGCGGCTTAAATAAAAGTAAATAGATTGCGAGTGAGAACCTGGCAAACTGTTCTACTTATGAGGAGCTTAACCCAGAGTGGACTTTGAGACCTCTGTTTTGGCTGTCGACACCTTTTTGTTTATTTTTGGTTCCCAACTATTTTCCAAAGCACTGCGGTTACCAGAGAAATAAGCACTTCTCTACTTAAAGTGTGAACTCTTTTGTGAATGACCAGTCTACTGAGTAGTCTCCTTAGTGTGGGCTGTTCTGGAGAATTCAGTATACACAGATGGTGCATTAATGAAAGAAGACTGCTTCTGAAAGTGAATGTTTAGGAGTCTTAACTGAGTTGTCTTGTAAATAACTCTTGGGGCCATATTTTTTTCCCTGTGGTAAAATGTTTCAAGTTGATACACAAAATAGCACTCAACACAAAAAATTTCATATGTAATCTAATATATATTTGACATAAACAATAACTTGAATTTTTAATCTCTGATCTCAATAATTTTTATTACCTTAAATTTAATTTGAACTATAGTTAGTTGCATATATTTTAGTGATTAGACCAATCCCTTGAATTTTATTAAGGAAATTATAACATAGGCCACTTGAGTATATAAATTATAGTATATTTGATAAAGTAAAATCTCATTAATTAACATGTTATTAATTCAGCACAATCAATACACATTTTCTAATTTTTAAGGAAGAAACATATCTTTTCTTTCTCTAGCTTATGTTTTTTTCAAATATACTGTAAATTAACAATACTAATCAGGATATTAACAGTACTAATCACAAAATACGTGAGAACAGACTTTTTAAAGTACTCAGGAGCATTTTAAAAACTCTTATTTACATCAAATATTGGTTTTCTAATTTAAAATCTGTTGTTCCTATTAATTTAAAAGATCCCTAGGGAAATACACAAGGTGATACTCACTCAACCTTATGTGAGTTACCATGTTATTGAAACTAATAAATCAATGCCTTTTAAAATATTTTATAATTGTGACTTTTTACTAATACATACTGAAGATAATTATTCTGGATTAGCAAGGATTTACTAAATTTGCAAATGTAAATACTTCCATATATAGGCTACTTTAATCTGCGATAAATTCTTTAAACAATATTGAATACTCACAGCAACAAATTGGTTATTTTCTAATTTAATGATGTCTCCCACTTTGACATTCATCCATTTTTCATTCTGTAGTCTAAAAACAAAAACAAAATTAATTTTTTTCAAGAATGAAGACTCAGAAGTACAACCAAGGGAATGTATTCACAATGTAACATCATATAACAGAGGAAGCAGACGAGACTTTCCTAGTATGTTAGATTCAAAATGGCCTTACATTAACATGAGAACAAAGGCCCAGAGAGGTTAAGTGGTTGCCCAAAGATACCCAGTGAGTTATTGGTACTCCTGGGCTAAACTCAACATGCTAAACTCTTGGCTGAGCACGCTTTCCACCACCCGCATGGTGCCAGTTTTATGCAGCAGCTATGAAATCTCAATAAATTTTAGTCATCGACATTCTTTTCAAACTCTTTATTAATACAGAAACATCATTGCCATTGCCTCAGAAGTCTATTTAACTGGAGGCAAGAAAGTGAAGGAGACAGTGGCAAGGTAGAGCAACAGCTAAAATGCAACAGGAAAAATATGTTAAAGTCTGGAAAGGACAAGAACAACAAAGCATGATAAAAGAAGCCTTGGAAGACTGAATGAGAAGGACCACCTACAAACCAGCACTGAGGCTGAAGGACAGGCTTGGTGGTATTCTAACAGGACAGCAGCTCAGAATAGAGAACAACACAGTCAACCTACTGCACTGCTTTCTGTGCAGCTCATGTATACGATGGAGCCCCAAGCCCACCCTCTACCCAGTTCAAAGGGGTTTATTATGAAAAGCTATTGTGTCCATTGAATCTGGCCCCTGGTGACAACTTAGTCAGGGCTGCCCAAAACCAGACAGGCCCTCTGGATACAGACCACCTGGGTCAGTACACCATGATGCTAATCATTCCTTCTGAAATTCCCTGAAATGTAAACCAGCTTTGTTTTCTAACTTGGAAGTTTTCATCACATTTCTTTCTCAGAGATTCCCTTCTAAGAGAAAAGGTTGGGATGAGTAGAGCAGGTTTGCCCAAAAGTTGAGGTGGACAGGTTAATTTCATTGTACTTTTAAAAAAAATTAACCTAATTTACTTGTTTTATAGCCTGGAAAATAGTTTTAAATATTTATTCAACTGTGAAATATGCCTCACACTATCAACTCTGCTGGATCATTTGGCTTAAACACTCAAAGAATTTTTCTTTAATACAGATCCAAGTACATGTTGTTCTGGAAATTTTTCAATTGCAGTATTTTCATCTCTAGCCAGAATTCAATCATTTTTCCAGTGCTACACTTTTCTGAACTTTATCTAGTTTGACAACAACAGAAGAACCTAGGAAGCCTTCTAAATCTCGTTTATCTTTACAGGTATGAATTACGTGCTGGTTAATTTCTCCTAGAGACACCTCCTCTGGCACCTTACTGACACTTCTCAGCAAACAGTATCTCAGAAAAAATAGGCATGAGTGGATGGAGAAGCCTATTGTGTCATTTTTGGAAACTGCACTGCTACCAAATTGCCTTGAAGTCTCTATTGAAAGTGCACCTGCCTCAGGAAGAAGTTGAGATGATATTGCATTTTATTTCCAAACTCTTATTCTTCCAACTTGTATAGTACAAGCTCTAGGAAGGATCATACAAGAAACAGTAGGCAGTAGTCCTGGATGTTGACGCTGAGCCTAGCACAATCCAAACTACTTCATCAATAACCTGTACAATGGACAATTGGACACACTTTTCAGATTTGTGGACAGCACCCTAACAAGAAGAAAGCACAGCCCACACAAAGTAAGATCATGATAGGAAAGTGTCTTATGACTTGACAAAGTTATCAGAAACTGAACAAAGAGTAAGAAAAAGAAGTACAAAATAGATTATTTTAAAGAGGAGAAAGTAACACTCTACAAATGTAACTAGAGTTTACAGAAAAAGAGCCTGGAGATATTGGTAAGCCACAGGCTGTGTGAGATGCCTTGCTTAACCTCTGACTTGAATATATCCCTGTAGAACAATCAGTATGTACAATACAATCAGAGGATTTTTTATGTTATTCCCTATTCTATCTTATTAAATATTGATATATGTAACTATACTTAACTGGGAACTCAGAGATACATTTAATGAGCACTAAGGGTCATAGCAACAGAAGTACCCAAACTTACTGAATAAGCATAAACTGATAAAGACCTGTAAACTAATTTAAATAATCTATATTTTGAATCCAACCATTTTTCTTGTCCTACCTACAACCACCACCACTGACAACAATACATAAAAAATGTCCCAGCAGCACTGGAGGGGCAGACAAAATTATTTGCTTTAAAACTCATCTTCAGAATATTTCTAGACTTCTAAAATGTTAGCCTGTATGGTGATTGGGTTTCGTCACCAACTTGAAACATGAAAGCAGACACTCCCTGGCTCTACGTATGTGATGCAGCTGTTCTCAGGGTTCGTGTTTAAAGCAATCTTGCACCACAGCTCTTCTAGAGGGACATAGGATGGCCTTTTGGGTTGTGAAGGTGATACTGGCTCCACAGACTCAGCACCTTCAAACTTTGCTTTTGCCGTTGTCAAAAGGTAAAAGCTCCTGTAGATGAATTGCAGTATATGAATATTCTGCAAAGAAAGGAGAAGTTGTAAGATTTTAAAATGTGGCTCAAATTTCAGCATCATATAATTATTTCAGAGTATAAAACTCTGACATAATCTAGTTAATGCATCTTAGAATCAGGTTTTTTTTTTAAATACATATGGGATAATGAGATAGACTTTACCTTAGCAAACTCACAAGCCAATTGCTAAATAAGCCAAAATCCAAGTAAAAAATTCATAAAATTTAAATTCCAAAGGCACCATAAAACATATGGAGTTTAACTGCCAAAGAACAACAACTAGAATTATTTGAAGCAATTTTTAAAAATATATATATATCTACTCTCACAACTCTTGAGTTCTAAGAAAAGGAGGTAAGAGATAGCAACTGCAACTAATAATTTTTGATAAACTGGTCTGTACCTGCTTCTTCCTGATGAGGCATAGCAAGGTAAGAGCTGCTAGACTTTGCTGAAAATCTCCTTGAGAAAATGAAAGTCTGAGAGTGAGGCAGCACCTACCATGCTCCATGTCACTAGACCATTGCTTTCAAAAGCTGAAAATCAAGTGTTGACCTTAAGCAACACTTTTGGAAGCAATATTGCAAGTGTATTGCTAAAGCTTAAGAAACAAGAGGGGATTTTCAATGGGTTCATCAAGGTCATCCTTTCCATGTTCTAATGCTCCTGATTTCCCACCAGCAACATGGATTCCTGAAAAGGGGATTTCCTCACAAGCTACAGAAGTGTTGGGGTACTAGAGACAGAAGATAATAAAGGTCAATATAATTGACCTCCCCTAATTAACCAATCAATCCATTTACGCTGAGCTTGGTTTCTTCTTTAATCTCAAGCATATGTCGGCCCTATAACATTCAAAAGTATTCCCTTGCTGATAAACTTTGTTTTGTTCACCACTTCATCCTGAGGACTTCATCCTGAGGACTTCATCCTGAGGACAATGCCTAGTTCACAGCAGGCACTCAGTAAGTATGTAGTGAATGAATGATAAATAAACTAAGGAGTATAGAATCATCATTTCCAAAAACATTTGTTGAATGATAGCATTTGCCTGAATGCCTAAAAAGAATTATAGCATCCAACGTTTATTTAGTGCTTACTGCATTCCAGGGACTGTACTGATCCCTTCATGTATAGGGTGCCAAATAAAATTAATAGCACCTCATTAAATTTGAATTTCAGATAAACAACAAATTATTTTTAGTATATATTCCATGTAATATATTGGACACATTTATACAAAAACATTATTATTGTTTACCTGAATTCCAAATTTAAATAGAGTCTTATATTTTAATTTGCTACATCTGGCAACACTATTCATGTATCTTATCTCATTTAATCCTCACAACAGTCCTAGAGATAGGTATTGTTTTGACTCCCATTTTATAGAATAGGACACTGAGGTTCATGCAATCTTTGCCTTATTTTGCAGTATCTATCAAAAGTTTAAATAACCACACACTTTGAAAACTGATCCTACAGGTACTCAAATATGAATGTACCAGGATATTTACTGCAGCATTATTTGTAACAGAAATTGATTAGAAGCCACGAAAATGTCCATCAAGAGGAATTAGATAGATGTACCATGAAACACTTATTTAATCATGGTTCATTCACTCAATGGAATATAGTGCAGCCACTGAAAAGAATAAGGTAGGTCTATATGTGCTAATATGAAATATGCTGTTAGTTACATTATTAGGTAATGTAAAAAGAAGTAAGTGCATGTAGGATATATTATACATGTTTATAGGCATAGAAAATTTCTTGAAACATACACAAGAAACTACTGTGGTTGACAATAGAGAAATAAAATGAAGAGAGAAATTGGGGTGGAAGAGAGACTTCATTTCCATTTTATGCTCTTTTGTACTGTTTAAATTTTTTGGCATTACACATATTAGTATTTTAATGGCCAACTGGAAGGAAGAATAGAAAAAGAAGAAGTAATAGAAGAAAACTTTGCCAAGGTCACATATAAGTGGCAGGTCTAGGACCAGAACCCAAGTTTGTCTGGCTACAAAGCTCATGCTCTTAATAAATCTATATTTATTGTTCCTGTTTACTTTATTTCCCAGAGTAATTATGTATTAGCTATATAGAAAAAGATTGGACCCTAAGGAGCTGAAAGGACCCAATCACGGCAACAGTGCACACTCCTGGCATTTAAAACCAGTTGATCCAAAGACAGCTTACAATCATGATCCCCTGGCACAAACACTCAGTGGACAGCAGCAGTTTCTGGTTCTTTTCAATCCCAGCACCATCAGAGCTGCGCTAGAGGAAAACAGACAGCTTGACCCTAATCCCCTAATAACAGACTGGTGAACAGGATCTCATTACACTGAGAATGAACATAATGCTCATGTCTTTGGAATCTATTTATTTTAAAGAATGCAGATGTTTCCCCTTTTTCTCCCTTCATTTTAGCAAAATGCTTATGCTGAGGCAAAAATCACACAGGGAGGTCTCTGGTCAGCTGCTGAAGATGCTCTCTCACCAATTTTGCCAGGGAGGAGGGTGAGAATAAGAGGAGATGATGAAAGACGTAGTGCTACAGCATGGAGAATTTAGTTTAACAATTTGCTGAGAAAAAGTAATCAATCTTACAGATGCCCTGCCTAATTTATATAAATGCTATTGTGCATTATTCAGATGCAGAAATAGACACACAATTTAGCCTTCCTATTTTGAAAATAAAATGATCAACTCACTAAGTTTTACCTGAACAATAAGCCTGCTGAATGTTGTACAGGAAATGTATTCTCTTTCATCATTTTCCTAAACTGAAACCCTTGCCCAAATGAACCTCCTAAGACTCTATCTTCTGTAGATTCTTAGTAGGATTCTGTCAATAGATGGCTATAGATTATGAAGCCACAGGAATTCAAAAGAAAATGATTTCAGAGAAAGACTATTCCATCTGTTCTCACTTATGAAAGCTAGAGGAAATATCTTAGATTGACCTTGGAGAAAACAGAGCTATTGGTCTAGGTTGGATTCCTGGGTAGTAGATTTAGAGGGAGCTTTGTGTATAAGAGGTTAATTGGCAAGTTCTCTTGGGATTAACACCTGTAAGAGAGGAAGGCAGCACTGCTGGGCAGAGGGAGCAGTTGGGCTCTTGATGCAGCCACAGTGAAAGCAACAGCCACACCCACGGAGAGCTCTGGAGCTGCAACAGGCCTTTAGAATAGGATCAAAGGGAGCAGGACTTTATATCATGGCATGATTCAGTCATTGGATGCAGGATGACCCCAAAAAGGAGGAATGTCCTTAAACAAAACACTCTAGTCAGCCAAGGGCAATTCCCAGAGAGGGCTGCAAGCTGAAAGCTATATGTGGGCAGCACTCCTGACAGCTGGGAAAACATGTTCTGCAGTCCTAAGGGGGGATGTGGGTGGCACAGCAAAACATCCACTACAAACTGAGAGCCCATTCCCAGATTTGCTATTGACATCTTCATGTATTTATAACATTTCCTTGGGGGGCAGGGGGCAGGGGAGGTCTCACTTTGTTGCCCAGGCTGGTCTTGAACTCCTGGTTTCAAGTGATTTTCCCGCCTCGGCCCCCCAAAGTGCTGAGATTACAGATGTGAACCAATATTCCTTTTTTTTAATTCTAAGCTTCACTTTTCTGTCATTTCAATTTCAATACTATAAAGTTAATGCAGGTAAGTTGCCATGAATCTTTGTGCTTCCCCCATCCAAGTTTAAAACTTTTGGGGAAAACAAATCTGTAAAATCTGAGGTCATCTGATTCACCTCCTTTACCAACAGTAGAATAAAGTTGGGAGATACATCTCTAGTATCTATCCATTAAAAATATTCTACAGATAATCACTGACTACCTAACTATCCTAAGAATAATGTCTATAGGAAAATATCACTGTTCCCAAAATCTTTCTTACATGAAGAACATATTTTGATTTAAAAAATGTACTATCACCTTAGCCAAGTAGATCAACTATTCTCTTCATCTAAGTGGCCACACATTATTTTGAAAAAATCAGAGAATTCACTCTTACTAAGCTTAATCACAAGTAATTCTCCTCTTTTTGAAAGATACAAATACCCCAAAAGAAGATAGTTTCCAATGGAGAAGAAAACCTGGATATCTTAGTTCCAGGATAAAAGGTCTATGTTATATTTTTTCATTGCCTCTAGTGATAGTCTCAATCAATTTTCCTATACAGAGCCAAGTTAAGTGATAACCTAATGTCTCTTAAACTAGAAAAAAATATTGGCTGCCTTACATGTCAACTAATAATACAAGCCATAGCAACACAAAGCAAAAGTGTTGGTGTGATGTGGTTTGCTCTGGCCAGAAAACCTAACATTCTGGAAACAGCATTTCTGATTTTATAGCACAAAGTACAATTAAAGGTATCACTGGAATATCAGGAGTTAATTTACTTATTAGGTTAGCAGTAATATTGTCCCAAACACTTTTTAAGAAAATTTCAAGATGTCACTTTAAAATAAGTTGTAATGTTTATCATCCCTAGTTCCTCAAAAATGGGATAGCACATAAGTCGAATTCTTTTTTTTTTTTTCTTTTCTTTTCTTTTTTTTTTTTTTAAGACATTCTCACTCTGTCACCCAGGCTAGAGTGCAGTGGCACCATCTTGGCTCACTGCACCCTCGACCTCCTGAGTTTGAACTATTCTCGTGCCTCAGCGACCTGAGTAGCTGGATTACAGACATGCATCACCACACCTGGCTAATTTTTTGTATTTTTAGTAGAGACAAGGTTTTGCCATGTTGGCCAGGCTGGTCTTGAACTCCTGGCCTCAAATGATCTGCCCACCTCAGCCTCCCAAAGTGCTGGGCTTACAGGCATGAGCCACCGAGCTTGGCCCTAGAATTCTTAATGAGTTGATCACTGGCATATGCTGTATCATCACCCTTCATTAATGAGTTTAAGACCACTCTTATGTGTACAAAATGACCACTCTAATCTAGACACTATGCTGAGTGTCAGAGCTGCAAGTGGAATTAGATACAGACTGTGGTTATCAAAAAACCTGGAGACTAGTGGAAAAATATAAGTCTGGCTCTTAAATAACCGCAACTAAACTATCTCTGTCTTCTGATACCTGGAGTATGTGGATATTCTTCCCATCAACAATGAAGAATACCTGCACTTCAGAATGAACTCAGTGTTAGATTGTTTGCCATACAGCTGTCATCAAAAGTCCAGTGAGAAAACTGATAGACCAGAAAGACTGTCTAATAAAGGATATATTAACTTTCATTTCTCAATATATTCCAAGTTTTGTCCCCATAAATGGTGAGCTCATCAGAAAACTATATGTCTGGACTGTATTACTCTGGTCCCTCTAGGCTTGTCTTCTCAGAATCATGGCTTAACATCAACGCCAACAGATTTCAATCAGGATTTATTTATAATCATGGGTAAAACATCTCTACTCGCTGAAGCTTCAACCATTATGTCACTCATAGTTTTCTCAGGACCAGGATAAATCTTCTTGCTTACAATTACCAGAGTACTTCCTGTCATTAGACCGTCAGCTTTGTACCCTCAGCACCTTCATTATGAGGAGAAACAGAGTTTGAGGCAATGTAAATCCATGAATGACAAATCTTGATGGGTCATTTCAACAAAAACCCAGAAATTTTATAGTAAGACTCTGTTCTTTGAGGATGACTTTTTAGGAACAATCTTGACACTTGCAGAAACCAAATTCTATTCAGAATGGACCAGAAATTGGAATTTAACTTTTATACCTTTAAAGAAGAGAACATTGGCCCCCTTGTTTATGAAGGAAATGATGCAGCATAGTAGAAGAGTATGTGTTGTAGAACTGGAAAACATGCACTGGAGTCCAAGCTTCAGCACCAACCAGCCTTCAGGCAAGATATTGATTGAGACTGGAATTCCCTGCCATGACCTACCAAAACTGGCTCTTATCAACCCCTCAGAATGTCTTTATTCAGAAAACTGAGGTCTTTAAAATACCATAACCCACCTAACATTTAAACACTTTCAGATGAAATAAATTCATTAAAGCATTTTGTAAACTGTAAAATATATACATTTAAAATATTGTGGCTATTTTTTATTATTATGAAGCACCTCATTATAAGGATTGTACATTCTGATTTTGATTTCAAGTCTTCAAAGGAACTATCTGCACTCACTTTCTCTACTTCTTCACTGTCCATGCTTTCTCCAATCAGGATTTTGTCTCCATCCTTCCAACTACAACCTCTCTGGTCACCCTGTATGTTACTAAATCCAATGATCAGTTCTCAGTCTTCACTTTATTTATCACAGTTGGCCACCCCCTCTTTCTTCAAACCCTTTCTTTGTTTTAACTCCAGAACATACAACTAGTTTTCATCTTATTTCATTAGTCATTGCTTCTCATACCCTTAGCCAGCCCTTTCTCTTTTGCCCATCTTCAAGCTTTAGAGTGCCTGAGAGTTAGAGCTCCTCTCCCCACGATGTAGGGCCCAGAATCTTCATCCTAGGTGGCCAAATGACCTTTTTTTTTTTTTGAAACAGGGTCTCTGTTGCCCAGGCTGGAGTGCAGTGGCATGATCTCTGCTTGCTGCAGCCCCGACTTTCCAGGCATCAATCCTCCTACCTCAGCCCCCTGAGTAGCTGAGACTGCAGGTGCATACCACCATGCCTGGCTAATTTTTATATTTTTAGTAGAAATGGGGTTTTGCCCAGTTGCCCAGGCTGGTCTCAAACTTCTGCTCTCAAGTGATCTGCTTGCCTTGGCCTCCCAAAATACTGAGATTACAGGCATAGGCCACTGTAATCAGCCTCGGATGAGTTGTTGTTGTTTTTTTTTGTTTTTTTTTTTTTGTTTTTTTTTTTAGACGGAGTTTCCTTCTTGTTGCCCAGGCAGGCTGGAGTGCAATGGCACAGTCTCGGCTCACTGCAACCTCCACCTCCCAGGTTCAAGCGATTGTCCTGCCTCAGCCTCCCAAGCAGCTGGGATTACAGGCACCCATCACCATGCCTGGCTAATTTTTTTGTATTTTTAGTAGAGACGGGGTTTCACCATGTTGGCCAGGCTGGTCTCAAACTCCTGACCTCAGGTGATCCACCCGCCTCAGGTTCCCAAAGTGTGACGACTTTTAAATTATATCTTCAGCCCACATCTCTCCCCTAAGCTTCAATAATGCAACTACAGAATGACTAATATCTTGATAGAATTCTGGTTTCCTAGACCAGGCAGTAAACAACCATCACCACCACCACATGCTTCTTCCCCAGTTTTCTCCATCTTGGAACCTCAGCCAACAACTAGGTTTCCTGATGCCTCTCTTCATACCCACCCAGTACAGCAACATTCCTATTGCCTCTACCCTCAAAATACATCTCAGTCTGTGGGTACTAGGAGATATTTACTAAGGAACTACTGCTATTTTGTCAAATGAGTAATGGTAGTATGGCTAAATATATTTAAGTCCTTATATGTTCAAGATAAATACTAAAGTATTGATGGATAACAGAATATGACATATAGGATTTGCTTTTAAAATACCCCAGAAAAAAAAATAAAAATGGATACAAAATAGCAAGAAGTATACAAGTATACAAGAATAGCAAGTTGCTGCAGCTAGGTAATACATAGAAAAGGATTCATTGTACTGTTCTATTTGTGTGTGCATGTGTGTCTGAAAATCCATGAGTGATGGTGATTATGATGAAAGAAAGAAAGAAAGAAAGAAAGAAAGAAAGAAAGAAAGAAAGAAAAGAAAGAAAGAAAGATTGATTCTACTCGTGTTTATGTCCTTCACTGCTAACATTCAAGTCCATGGCATCACCATCATACCTGGACAAGAGTAGAAAACAAAATTTGTCACTGTCATTCTGCTCCTGTCTCCCTTTGCTGTCTACTGTCTACATAGAAGCCAGAGAAATCTTTTTATTGTTCATATAATTTTCCTGCTGAAAACCCTCCAATTGGCTTCTCATCACATTTAATATAAAATTGGAATTCTCTATCACTACCTCTAGGAATTGGCTCTTGCCAGCCCTTCAGCACTCCCCTTTATCACAATACTCTAGCCACAGTAGACATCTTACTGTCAGGTTCATTTCTACCTTGGAGTTTTTATACTTGTTGTTTCTTCTACCCAAGATCTTGGCATGGCTAGCTGCCTCTCAGCTCAAATATCACCTCTTCAAGGGGCCTTCTCTGGCCACCCTCTTTAAAATCATCTCCTCATCTCCCACCCTATCACTCTCTATCCTATTCCCCTATTTTATTTTCTTTGTTGTACTTACAACTACTTGAAATCTTATTATTTATTTACATTTTGTTTATTATGTGTCTTCCACACTAGAATGTTGTTCACTAGGGCAGGGATTTATCTAGCTTCCTCATTTCTGTATCTTTAGTACATAGGAGAGTGCCTGGCACATAGTAGGGGCTCAACACATGTTGGTGAATGAATATTTGAACAGATTAGCTATTTATGTGGTCACTCATAATGTGTGCATAGCATATTTAGTTCTAGAGCTGACATGAGTAATAGTTTCACATGGCTATGTCTCCTGAGAAGACTCTGAGAAAGTGTAACAAAGCTAACGACAAAGTATGGGAAGAGGGTAAGGACAGGATGAATCATTGCAAGGCAAAGGATAATGGTTTAGACAATAAAAGAAACAAAGAAAAACTTTTTTCCAAAAGAAAAAAGTGGAAAACAAGATTGCATATATTGCATGGGCTCTTTTGCATATATGTATATTTGCAAAAAAAAAAAAAATGCAACAATAAGGGATAATACGTTTCCCTAAAAAGTAGACCTTTTTACTTTTCTGACTTTTTCACATTTTTAGTTGATGAATTTTAGATAAAAACTCACTTCTCAGAAGCCTCCTTTGTTCCCCAGACAGGCCTAAGTACCCCTTCTTTAGTGCTTCCATTGCGGTCCATCAACACATCCATCCTCTTATACATTATATTGAAACTAAAAACTTGGTTGTCTCCCTCCCCCACAAACTGTGAGTTGTGAAAACAGAAATGCTATGTTAATCATCTTTGGTACATGGGAGATACTTAGTATTTGCAGAAATAAGATAGACCTGAAGATTCCTCTGGTTCAGAGCATCCATGCTATGTCTGTTCCTAATGCTGGGACAATAATTCAAATGACTCCAAGAAAAATGGCTCTATTATTGAGCCCTATCACTTTCTCCAGTTCGAGCCGATAGGATTAGAGTGTAAGCAGGAACTGCGATACCCTCCCTTTGCCCAACCTATGACATGAACTAGAGTGCCCCCAAAAATCCTCTATTTCCAAACCCATCAGGTCTGGGTAAACCTGGCCTCTGGTAAAGGTCCTAAATCTGTTTCTCCGTGCCCCGTTGACCACAGTAAGTCCCTGGAACGGGGGAAAGCCTTGGGTTCAGGGATGGTATATCAAATGGCAGTTCCATTTCTCATATTTTAGTAATAAGATAAATAATAAAGACCTTCTAATGCAATGCCTTCATTATTCATCGGCACTACTCAAACCCCAAAGTCTCTAGGTTGTTTTTCTACTCCCTGGATATATCTATAGGATGATTTTTTGCCTGGAGTAGACTCCATTTTTCTCTATTAGGAAGATGAAAACTTTCTGCCAGAAAGTTGTCCTTTTAATTACTTTCTGGAAAACACTCTAAGTTATATGCTCCACCCAGCTCCAGGATGAAGTTTTTCTGCTTAATAGCAATGACAGGCTGGCCTCATAGTCCTCCAAGCCCTCTCTGCTTTCTAGCTATCAAGGGGTTTCAAGACCTTATGGTCTTATTTATAGTCTGTAAAAATATGTCTAAATATATGTATAACCAATCTTCTCTCTTCTGAATTCCTTTCTTAATCGCAAGAGCCACTACTGGGAACGATATTTTCAATTTGGTTAATCAGGAGATTTCGTGCCAGTGATTGTGGCCATAATTAGGTACATTTGGGTAAAACTTTTATTAGTTTGATATTATCAGTACCAGATTTGAAATTTAACACCAAAAAATCTGCAGGCCAATTACAAGCATTTATACCACAGTCCTTTGCATATTTGTCTGCATAAACTCTAATGCCTACATTTTTAGGCATCTAATACTCTAAAATGTTCCCTATTTAATAGGGCCTCCATTGCTTATTGTTTTCCTATCATTCTTTAGATCTCAATTCCAATGTTCTTCCTTCATCATCCTTAGAAGGAGAGTAAGAAATGAGATACAGAGAAAGCAAGAAAAAAGAATCTAAAGATATCCATCAAAACAGAATGAAAAGTGCCCCTGCTATCCTAGTGTGAAAAGCATGACAGCATCTCTTTGCCTCTGCACCCACAAAAATTGAGACCAAAGGCAGAAAAAAAAAGTCTTTTAAAACTATAACGAAGGATCAGGTGAAAATGAGAATGTCCAATAAAGAAAATAGGACATACGCTGAAAAGTATTTCTCAAAATGAGAAGTGATACTCTAGCACGTTAGTTATCTGATGGGGTGCAAATTAAGGAAGCCATGTACCTTTTCTCATGTTTTATTTGTCTTGTTCTTACTGGAAAATTAAGTTCTATTATTTTTAAAAATATTAAGATATTTGTATTACTCAAGTTTCAAATGAAGGATTAAATGAAAAAAAGTAAATTCCCATAAAAATTATGTATCTAGCAGTTTAACTATGGTTCTGTGACCCCAAAACTTATTTCTAATAAAGCAAGCGTTTGCAGAGCTGAGTTCTCATGGGGGTTAAGTCTGGATTTGTCCACCCTGGACGGACAGAGAGAGTAAACAGATTGTATGATAGAGGTAGGTAATTTCCAACAGATACTTAATAACTGAGCCTAGAAAGAAAAAAACCTCAGCTCTTCCCTTTTGGCAGAGCTTTAAATTTTTTTCACATTTTGAAACTATTTACAGTTCATATGGTTTCCAGACCTACTCTCCAAAACCAAGGGTACCATCCCCTGCCTGGGTCTCTCAGCGCTCCACATGTGATTTCTGAGGCAGCCAGCCAGACGAGCATTTGATTTGAAAATAAAGCCTTAAATTTATCAGTGTGAAAGGGGAAAGCATGTAAGTACACAAATGCCTGGAAAGGGGCAAGGTAACCAGCTGAGGCCAGCTGGGTGAACACTCTTCGTCATCCAGGCAATTCAAAAAGTGCCTCTGTGAGGGAAATGTCCACCGCAAACCCCAGCAAGTCTATTCCTGCTTCTCCACCGGGTGTCTAGGGCTGCCTGTCACATTTTGGCTTGCCCAACGTGCTGCAACCTGGGGGCAGCTGCGAATGAAACAGTAAGCATTGCTTCAAATCGTATCTTGAGCTCTGCTAATTAAGAAATGAAGTCCAGGCAGACCTAAACCCTCCCCTTTCCTTAACTGTCAGACACTGTCCCATACATGTTAATTTCCAGCAGTGCCCAAGAGACTCCCAGTAACACAGAACACTAGGGTAAAGATGGGCTTGGTATCCAAGGACCTCACACTCTCACGTGCAGCAATGTGCACAAACACATAATATATGAATACTTCTCCTTGCCCCATATTAGTTGCAGGGAAGAAAAGAGGAGTCTAAACTATATTCTGCTTTTGCTCCAACAGGCTTTATTTAATTCACTTTAGTGCATTTTGCCCACTATCATGTAATTATTGCATATTACCTACATGGGAATATGGAGATTGCTTCAGCCTCAAGTAAGTCACAGCAGTAATACAGACAGACAGACAAGTATAGCAATAGGCAATTAACCTCTCTCCATATCTATCTTGACCCCTCTGCATTAGCTTCTTCCCATGCAGCAAGTATGAGATTTTCCAAAGACAAATCCTTCCACACTATCCCTCTGTTACGAGAATAAAGACCCAAACTCTTAATGTAGGCTTGAAGACCCTGAAGGGTCTGGCCTCTGATGGCTTCTCCAGCCCTGTCTGCTGCTGCTGTTCTCTCCGCCTTATTCTCTGGACTTCTGTCAATCAGTCCCTCATAATCACCATCCTCCTTCCCCTCCACAGGACCTTTGCACATGATTTCCCTCTGTCTGGAATTCTTCTCATCCCATTGCTCCCACTCCTATCACCACCTTTGCCTAGTTAACTCCTAGTCATCATTATGTTTTCAGCTCAAATGTACTACTCCCTTAAAGAACCCATTCCTAAACTGCTTCACCTCACCTCTACCAACCCCCACAAAAAATACCTTTCTTTAGAACCACACTCTTTTCCTTAGCAGCACTTGCCTTGGTTTGTAATTATACACTACTTAGCATGGCTATTTTATTGCCTACTTCCCTGACCAGATACTAAGCTCTGTGATTGCACAGAACATATCTGTTTGGGTTGACCTGTATTTGCAGAATCTAGCTCAATGCCTGGCACACAGGATGCACTCCATAAAGATTGGCAAGTAAACGAAAGCTAAGGACACCATTATGACACTATGTGCCGTGATACAATAGACTGCTATTATCAAGACAAACAAAGATGGTGGGAATATGGTCAGGACATTACCCTAGTAGCCTCATGCTTTGAATTGTCTCCTGACACCTTCTGCTACAATTTCTTCCATCTGGAATATGATTTATCTTCATTGTTGGAAGACTCTATGATTAAAGTTCTTCTTTCTTACCCAATCCATTTTGTAACTTTTATATCCTACCCTCCTGTTCCACTGTCATCTCTATTACTATTACCATCAAATCCATCCTCATACTTCCAATCTCCCATTTTCTGTTAAATCTTTTTACCAGGTGGAGTCACTGACTTCCATTCTTTGGCTCCTCACCATTACACCAAAGTTGAAGAGGATCACAGAGTCACAGTACTTAAACCTTAAGAGGGACCTTGAAATATCTGGCCCAATGGTACTCAAACTTCAATGTACATGAGAATTCCATGAAGTGCTCATTAAAAAATACAGTCCTCAGTCCCAGACCAAAAAGTTTAATTCAAGAGGTCTGGGAAAGAGCCCAGGAATCTGCACCTGGGTGATTCAGATGCAGGCGGTCCTCAGACCTCATGTGCAGAGGTGCCATCCAGTGCTGTGATGCTTGTGGGGGATCCTCAAGATCTACCACAAAGGGTGAGAGGGCAGCCGAGGGCACCCGCTCTGAGCAACTGCACTGTACATAAGATTTCATTTGAAAAGGGTTCTGCTTATTGGAAAAAGAAATGTTTGAAAATGACTGGTATCCAATATCTTTGTTTCATAGATGAGAAAACTCAAGTCCTTGGTCCTCAGTCATGTAGCCAGTTCATGGCAGAGCAGGACTGAATCGCAGCCTCCTGACACCAGGCTAGTAGACTTTTCCCAACACCTTCCTGCCTTATGGGGTAGAAAGACAACAGAGGTTCTCACTGCCGTGCTGCCCAAGAGTCTTACAATGAACAGCCTGCATATGAAGATGGTACTTGTGATGGACCACATTGCACCAGAGCACATAGCTGGAGGGACAGGAGATGGTGGATTTGGGCTCGTTTTTCATCCAGCATATTCTTAGCCTCCCTCTTCAACAAGCCTGTAAAGACCTAGTCATCCTCTATGGCCTGACCTCTTCCTGGGTTCTCCAATGCTCTCCCCACTCTCTCACCTCCCCCTTATTACACAAAGTAGTTTGATTCTCTCTCAGCTCTGAACTCAAATCTATTGCAGCGAATCACCAAAATAGCAGGGTCTTTTGTAACCAGGATGCATTTATCTTAGATGATAATGGAAGTTAAAGATACACCAAGTTCTATGTGCCATTTAAAACTCTTTTCTTTCTCTTTTCAAAAAAAAATAGGTTTATGCATCTTTTCTCAGTTGTTATCGGGAGGAGATCCAGAATTTCTTTTGAAAAAACAAACAAACAAACAAACTCAAACCTCAACCACAAAGGCCTCGGAGATGTTAGAACATTAATTTTAAAAATCTAAAGTTTTCTTAGGATCTTAAAATCTGAAAGCTAAAAGAGATCAAAATATTATAGTGAAGAAATTTGGTTTCATTCAGAGCTCAAAGGTTGTCTCTACCAAACCAAACAAATGTTTTAACAGCATTTGTTGGCTATTTCTCATCAATTTTTCCTCCCAGCAAATTTTTACTACAGGGGCATTTTGCTTTACACTTCCTGACATGATTTCAATGGGTTAATTTCTTCCATGCATTTTTAATTGGTGTCAGTAGTAAATTAAGAAAACTTGGAAGAGTACAAACAAAACATAGAAATCGCCCTTGATCTTGCTACCGAGATCAGAGTTAACTACAATTAATTTGTGGGTGCATTTTATGATTCCCTCTCCTCCATCTTTGCTTCCTCCTCTTCTTTTTCCTCTCTGCTTCTCTACACAATATTCCTTTTTAAAAATAATTGAGATTATTTTATACTACATCCTACTGTTATGGTTGAATAGTACAAAGGTATTTGCAACAGAATCTGTGAATATGATCTTAGTTGGAAAAAGGCTCTTAGCAGACATAATTAAATTAAAGATCTTGAGGTAAGATCATCTTGGATTAGGGTGGACTCTAAACCCAACCACAAGTGTCTTTACGAGAGAAGAGAAGGAAAGAAGAGACACAGAAAAGAAGCTTATGTGCAGGTGGAGGCAGAGATTGGAATTACATAGCCACAAGCCAAGGAATGCTTAAAGCTATCAGAAGCTAGCAGAGAGGCCTGGAACAGATTCTCCCTTAGAGTCTCCAGAGGGTTTACAGCCTTGCTAACACTTTGATTTTGGACTTCTTGCCTAAAGAACTGCAAGAGAATAAAGTTCTGCCGGGCTTTTTTGTTAGTTTTTTCTTTGTTTGTTTTTGGGGGTTTTTTTGGTTTTTTTTGTTTTTTTGTTTTACATGCAGTCTTGCTGTGTTGCCAGGCTGGAGTGCAGTGGTGTGATCTTGGCTCACTGCAACCTCCACCTCCTGGGTTCAAGCGATTCTCTTGCCTCAGCCTCCCAAGTAGCTGGGACTACAGGTGCGCGCCACCAAGCCTGGCTAATTCTTTGTATTTTAGTAGAGACGGGGTTTCACCGTGTTGGCCAGGATGGTCTCGATCTCCTGACCTCATGATCCACCTGCCTCAGCCTCCCAAAGTGCTGGGATTACAGGCGTGAGCCACCGCGCCCAGTCAAAGTTGTTTTAAAGCAGTTGGTTCGTGATGGTTTGTTTTTAAGCCACATGGTTTGTGGTGACATGTTATAGCAGCCCTAGAAGACTAATATTCACTTGTTTTTAGTTTTTACTTGAGAGGGTCTATATTTGTTCATTTGTTCATTCTTTCACTCAGTAGACACTTATTCTCTGCCTACTCTGTGTCAGGCAGAATGCTATTAGGTTGGTGCAAAAGTAAAAGTGATTCCACAATTACTTTTGCACCAACCTACAATATGCTGAGGATACAGAGTTTAATAAGATATAATGTTTTCCCCAAATATAATGCAATCATATGTATATGGTACAGGATAGGTTTATCTGTAGAATTGCCAGGATACTCTCACATTTTGTTGTTTTTACTTCTGGGTAAGGTGCGGAGCAAAATGACTCATCTCATTAGGAACGTACAGCTCTCAAAAGTTCTTGTCAGTATACAGGCTCTGTAGATGAAACAATGCTGAGTGGTAAAAAACCTTGGTAGGTTTTGGGAACCTGGTTGGGAATGGTGCTTTGAAGCTATAACTCAGGAGCACTGGAACGTTTTTAAACTTGACCAGTTTTCTAAAAAACTGAGATCTATTTCCTTATTCCATGTTAGGCACTTTCTAATTCTCTCTACTTACTGATCTTTGATAAGAATTAGATGTGCAATACTGGAAGGAAAAGGAAAAGATAGAAGTAGACAGCATAGAAAGTAAGAGTAATGATGTCTAAATTAGATCTAAGGACTCAAACGGACCTGGGAAATTTGGGTTACTGTAAAAAGTAACATCATCGGCAACATATGGAAAGAAGACTCTGGCAGTGGTATTGTGGAAGAGCTGTGAGATGAGGAAGACTGGGAAATATAATTGAGAGTGATACTGAATATTGAAGAAGGAAGGTAATGGATTCTAATGATGGAGAAAGAATAGATTTTCAAGATGTGAAGAAAGTTGATGGTATTTTCTAATGGAGAATATGGTAAGTCCTCACTTAACATTGCTGATAGGTTCTTGGAAACTGTGACTTTAAGTGAAAAAACATACAGCAGGTCCTCAAATAACGTTGTTGAGTTCAAAGTCTTTTATTATAGTATAGGTGAGAAAAAACTTGATTTTGTTACGTTTCATTACACGTAAAGTCATAGTTTTCAAGAACCTATCCATGATGTTAAGTGAGAACTTACTGTCTATGGTGCAGTAAAGTATATTTTCCATAATCTTGGCATTCCTTCACAATAAACACTAACTGGATTTTAAATTTGCTTAATGTCCAGTGTTCAGTCCAGTATGATGGAGTTGCAGGGGGAAAGAAGAAAAGTTAAGTATTGAGAAGTGGAATTGAGTTTGGAGAGGGCTTCATGGAGGAGAGCACACAAACAGCAGTGGAGATTTAAGAGGCTCTATTGGTAACAGGACGAATTTCATTCCGATAATCCAGTTGGCTCAGTGTCAATCAGCATGTGCTAGGGCATCCTCAGGGATATGATAGAGGTTTTATAGGAGCATTGAGAGTAGCAGCAGGGATTCATGGTTTTCATCCATCCATCCATCCACCTACCCATCCATCCCATATTTAAGAAACACTTCTGAGTACCAGCCACTGTGCTAGGTGCTATGGACACATGGACTATTAGGACCCATGTCACTGCCCTCAAGGAGTCTGGGGTCTAGGGGAAGAGATGAACAAATAAACAGACTCTTATTTGACAGCAATAGGTGCAGGGAAGCATGAGGTACTCCAGGTGCACTGGGTGCTTTGGGTGCACACATATGAGGTGGGGATGGCTAATACCAGTTTTGGGAGGCTGGTGGCAGGGATGTCATTGTCTCAGAATAACCTTTGATAGAATTGGCCCCCCAGCAAAGGTCAGTCATTGAAGAGCTAATTGATTGGTGCCCTAGACACCGAGAGAGGGGAGAATAGAGCCAGCTACCCTGAGCACAGAATGGGGGAAGGAGACATTAAAAAGGTCAAAAACTGAGGAGGAGAACTTTGGTGAAGAAAAATGTTGAAACAGGATTTCATACTAAGGAGTATAAGAAATAAAGCTCCTCAAGTTTCTCCCCCACAGATTCTTCAGTCAACTCTACCTTGCCCTCTAAGCCTTTTATGGGAGAGGGCTCTTTGAAGGAGCTTTAAGAAGAGAAAAAGAGAACAGCTAACATCTGGGTCACATAAACTTTAAAAAGAAATTAAGAGATGCCACTGAAAACCCATGTGCAGAGTTTTGAAAGTGTTATAATTTCCTGTTATGTCAAGATGCACCTCATTTGGGAAAATAGTCACCATTTAGAAATTCAATCCTTAAAAATTGTATTCATGCAATATAATAACTGATTACAGTGGAAAATCATTTAAAAGAACTACAATAATGTCACGGCTCACATACAGAAACCAGCCCATTGGCAAAGGAACCCTTCCATCTGCAAAGCTGAGAACCAGAAACTGCCCAAGAAATGATCAGTCCAAGACTTAAGAAACTGAAATTAACTTATTGAAGACAAAATTGTTTTTGAAGCAGTATTACTGTGAGTTGAATATTAATTTTTAAACCACTTCACTGAGTTCAAAAAGCACTGAGACCACTCTTGTTAGCTTGCTTCTGAACTCACTGTTATGGGTGTCACTGTTACACCCATAAAAGTGTGTTTTATTAATATTGTTTTTAAAAAAAGAATCAAGTTTTTCTGCTCAAAATCTCCTTTCAAATCTGCAAGTCTGTTCCTATAGACCCAAAATACCTTTCCCCTAGCCCCAATGGTACCCTCATAATGTATACATAATCTGGGTGGGCTAGAGATAAAAGACTCAGGCAGTTGGTCCTGTGCCTTGCGTTTAACCACTCTAATTTTAAGCCCATAATTGAAATGGAATAACTCAATTGAGGGTACATTAATTATCCCATGTGATCAACAAGATCTCACTCTCCCCCTTACAAGATGCACACACACACACACAAAATGTGTGTCAGCTGCAAATACACTGAGTTCAATGATCTTTGGGTTTTTTTGTTACAAGTGCTCAAATAGAAAAAGTAAGAGAATATTTAATAAGAGTAATAATTCACTCTTACCCAAGACTGACACACTGGATAAAATCCACCAGAAGGCAATATCGTATATATCCACCCCCCTACCACCACCTTCCTGGGTACGTTGTTTCCAAGAATACAGTAACAAATTATAAATCTCTTGACCATAGGTCTACATGCCTCTAACCTGGAAGTACAAGGAAAGTGGGAATAGGTCCTTCCTAGCTGCCTGAAGGATCTGCTAGCCACCCCTCTGAATCAATACCCAAATTTGCTATCAAGATGCTACAGACCAGAACTACTACTTTATATACTTTACTTTTAAATGCTATATAGTTAATTATATGTAATTATTGTAATATATTCAAATTGTTTTCAATTGTTACTGTTTGGGGATTTACATGTATTATACATTTTTAAGTCAACAAATGTTTATTTTTTTAAATTTTACTTTAAGTTCTGGGATACGTGTGCAGGTTTTTTACATAGGTATACATGTGCCATGGTGGTTTGCTGCACCTATAAACTCGTTATCTAGTTTTTAAGCCCGCAGGCATTAGGTATTTGTTCTAATGCTCTCCCGCACCTTGCCCCTTACCCACTGCCCCCCATTGACAGGCCCTGGTATGTGATATTCCCCTCCCTATGTCCTTGTGTTCTCATTGTTCAACTCCCACTTATGAGTGAGAATATGTGGTGTTTGGTTTTCTGTTCCTGTGTTAGTTTGCTGAGAATGATGGCTTCCAGCTTCATCCATGTCCCTCAAAGGACATGAACTCATTCTTTTTTATGGCTGCATAGTATTCCATGGCATATATGTGCCATATTTTCTTTATCCAATCTATCATTGATGGGCATTTGGGTTGGTTCCAAGTTTTTGCTACTGTAAATAGTGCTGCAATAAACATGTGTGCATGTGTCTTTAGGGTAGAATGACTTATAATACTTTGGGTAAATATCCAGTAATGGAATTGCTGGGTCAAATGGTATTTCTGGTTCTAGATCAAGAAAGATACATAAATTATATTTTAAAATTGAAAACAAACTAAACGCCAAACAGAGAAATGGTATGTGAATTGTGAGATATGCACTGGATAGAATGTTATATAGCCCCTAAAAATCATATGTATAAAGAAATAAGAAATCATAATGATATGATGTAAAGTAAAAGCAGAAAGATAAAAATGTAAATACATAATTATAAGAAATCTTGGCATAGAAAAAAAGACAGAGAGGAAATATAAGAAAATAGTAACCATAATTACTTTGGATAGTGGAAGAATGAAAGTTATTTTCTTCCTTCCACTTTTTCTTGTTTTCTAAATTTCTCTTAATGAATATATGCTGCTTTTATAAAGGAAAAAAGTATACACCAAAGAAAAAATGAAACAGAATTTTAAATCCTAATATCCAATGGGAGTCATCACTCAGTTAAACTAGAAAAGTTGATTAAACAAGTTGTTCCTACTGAAAGAGTATGTTTATGTAATTATGCAGCTTCTGGAAATACCAGACTTGGAAAGTGCAGAGACAATACTCCACAGTAGTAAAAGCAAGCTCCTTCCTTTCCCCATAATACACACAGTTTCCAAAAATGAATAAGATTGATGGAAACAGGCCTACGAGAGCTTCAGAGATTTAAGCAAAGTTTATCAATGTGCAGGAAAGTATAAGGTAGAACGCTGCACAAAAAGCTTATAGTCAAGTACAATTTAAAATCTAAAAGTGTCAGGGAAATATCCCGACTAAATGAAGGGTAATTGCACTGAAGCATCTGATCTCAGACTGTTCTAATGCAAAATGTTAAGTTTAGAAGACGTTGGAGAAGTAAAAATGTTAAGAAGTGATACAGACTCTATTTGTTAATAATGACACAAAGAAGGGGTGGTAGCACCCTGGAAGAACGAACAGAGAATCCTCGGCTTTTTAAAATATTTATTATGTGAAAAACTATGCTTATCATTTTATTTTATTTTTTAATAATTTTAACTTTTGTTTTAGATTCAGGGGATACATGCGCAGGATTGTTACATGGGAAAATTGTGTGATGCTGAGGTTTAGGATACAGATGATCCTACCACTCAGGTAGTGAGCATAGTACTCGATAGGTAGTTTTCCAATCCCTGTCCTGCTCCCCTTCTCCTTTCTCTAGTAGTTCACAATGTTTATTGTTCCCATCTTTATATTCATGTGTACTCAATAACTAGCCCCCAGTTATAAGTGAGAACATGTGGTATTTGGTTTTCTGTTCCTGTGTTAATTTACTTAGGATAATACCCTACAGCAGCATCCATGTTGCTGCAGAGAACATGATTTTGTTCTTCTTTATGGCTATGTGGTACTCCTTGGTGTATATACACCACATTTTCTTCATCCAGTCCATTATTGATGGGCATTTAGGAAGATTCCATGTCTTTGCTATTGTGAACAGCACTGCAATGAGCATATGTGTGCATGTGTCTTTATGGTAGAATGATTTATTTTCCATTGGGTGTATACCCACTAATGAAATTGCTGGGTCAAATAGTAGTCCTGTTCTAGGTTCTTTGAGAAATATCCACACTGCTTTCCACAGTGGTTGAGTAATTTACATTCCCACCAATGGTGTATAGATGCTTACCATTTTGGATTAAACGGAATTCCTTTCCTCGAGTGTCTTTTTTTTTTTAATCTAAAAAAAAAAAAAAAAAAAAAAACGCCCAGGCTGGAGTGCAAATGGCACGATCTTGGCCCACTGCAACCTCCCCCTCCGGGTTCAAATGATTCTCCTGCCTCATCCTCCTGGGTAGCTGAGATTACCAGTGCCTGACACCATGCCCAGCTAATTTTTGTATTTTTGGTAGAGATGGGTTTTCACCATGTTGGTCAGGCTGGTCTCGAACTCCTGACCTCAGGTTATCCACCTTCTCAGCCTCCCAAAGTTCTGGGATTACAGGCATGAGCCACCACACCTGGCCATTGAGTGTCTTTTAAAATCAGACATAAAATGTAAGTATAAACAGACAGATATGGGTAGAGACATGGCTTCAATTAGAGGCTCACAAACCTGTCTGTACATTAGACTCATCTTGGAAACTTTAAGAAACACCAAGGCCTCATCTCCAAGACCCTCATTTAATTGCTCTGGGCTGTAAATGGGATGTGGGTATTTTTTAACTCCCCCAAGTGATTCTAATATGATGTCCAGTTTGAGGAGCATGGGATTAGGTGACCTCTGCAGGAACTTTCAGGATCCCTCTCACTTGCCCCTCATCTGCACAGTTGCTCCCATGGTAGCCAGGAATAGTTAGTATGACTTGAGGAAACATCCTCTTACGAAACATTTAAGTATGCATTGGTACTCGCAGACTCGCCAACAGTATCTTGTAGCCTAGGGCTGAGAATGTGCACTTCTTGTGCAGCAGTCACGTTAACTTCTACAATAAGGAATCATGCCACCGCTACTTACTTTTAAAACAAAAGTCATCAAAAGATTTTACCAAAAGCTAAAAGAACACCCATTTCTTAAGCACTTTCACATATTACAACAGTTTGCAAAGGCAGAAGATTTATCCTGATTTGAAAGGAATAGAGTAAGAAAACCAAAAAAGTGAAATTGTAAAGGAAGGTTAAAAGGGAAGGGTTTGACTTCCATAATTATACCGTGGCTGAAGTTTACATTATAATTCACTTGGTGCTAAGAATGTTAATGAGTAATGCTCCAGGCACTGAAAGTGTGGATGTATGTGTGTATTTGCATATGTATATTAACATATAGGTAAACTACATATATATTACATAATGATGTTTATATTTCTATGATTATATACAAAGCCCTTCAAACATAAAATAAATAGAGAAGACTTGATCAGACCACAAAGTCCACACTTGACACATTGCATCATGAATGGATAGAACTCTAATGTAGATTCTTACCTGCCATGAAACCCTGGGATGGTCATCCCTTCGGGGCCTTAATCTCCTCATCTTTAAAATTGGGGCACTATTACCCACACCTTAGGGTTTTATGAGACTTAAGTGTAGGAGCACTGGGGCGAACACATAGTAGTTGCTCAATAAACGTGTTGAATCTGAATGTAGCCACCCACCTTCCTGGCTCCTGATCACAGGAGAAGGGGTACCTGAAGCCCAGAAGGAAAATCAACTGCCCAAAGTCACACAGTAATCACTTACAAAGACCCAGATTTCCTGACTGCTACTTTCATCCCACTTTCTTCCCTTTAGGGTCCTCCTCTCCAAAGCCGACTATACCCTGCCTCCTTCCAGGACATGCCAATGGCTCCTGCCCTAGTTTGAAGACCTTAAGTCCAAGACCTTCTGCCAGGAATACACAAGCGAAGCCACGAGCACCTGGCAGTGCCCAACCCAATGTGACACCCACCCCAGTAACACCTGGACTCCCAGGGCCCTGATCCCCTCCAGCCATTTTACTTTATTCCTGAATTGTGGCCCACAGATGCCAAGGATAGGGCCAAAACACTTTTAAAATATTTTCTCTTAATATTGCCATGGGCTTAATTACGCATTTACTATCTTATACCTGCTTCCCTGGAAGCAGATCCTAAGATGAGTATCCACAAGCAAGTGGTTTGTTAAGAAAGTATTTCTAGGAGAAACTGGGAAGGGAGATGAGAAGCAACACAGGAAAGGGAAAGAAACCAAGCAAGAACATGATTGCAGGCAAGTCCTGTCCTCAGCCCAAGCTCGAGGGGCACTCAGGAGTGCAAATTACACCTCAGAGCTGGTCCAACCTGAGGCAGGGGAGCTGCTGTTTCACGCGCCTGCCCCAATTGGTCACCGGGTCCAACATCCCAAGGGCCATGCCATGAAGAAAGTGGCAGGTGCAAGCTCTTAGAAGTAATATACATGGGTGCTTGGGGATGGGTACAGGAAGACAGGGAGATCTGGACAGAACCCCAACATTATCCTCCATAACCACCAACTCCACAGGACTCAACACTCCTTGTACTAGTTCAGCTCTAAGCCCATTTGATTTCCCCAGTATCTCAAAATCCAAAAAGTGAAAAGCCAGTCTCCATAGCCTGAGCACATTCTACAGAAACCACCATCCTATGCACTGGAATTGGCTAATGATGGGATTTAGCAAAATTTAACAGAACAAGCCCGTCTTGTAGGTTGCCCTCTCTGCAAGGACACTTGTTACAGCTTAGTTTGAAAATTCAACAGATACTGTGGTAGGCTCAAGGGACACAAACACCATCAAGAGAGAGGACCCCTACCCTAGGGGAGCTCAAGGTTGTGGGTAATCTCTCAAATGGACATTTTTGCCTGATTTTTCACTGAATCCTAAAAAATACTCCGTTCCATTCTCAATTCAACTTTACAGGATCAGCGACAATGCTTTTCAAAACATCACACCATATTGAGTTATAAAGACATACTATCTCACAAGGAATTAACAAAAAGCTAAATAAAACCACAAGAAAGTACACTAACACTATTTCAAATGATAATGATAATGATAGCCACTATGTGTGGGAGACATATAGTCATCAAATTTCTGAATATCTAAGTTACTGGATTAATCTCATGGCCTCCAAATAGAGGCCCCAACATCTATCACAATCCAGGTATTTTGACCGGTAATTTGAGAGACAATAAAAGATATGCTAGAGTTATTAGTTCAAATTCACTATGTAAGTGTATTTACTTTTAACACACTTTATATAAGATGAGACTTCAAAGTAATGAGACTGATGATTAGATGTTCCTTGGGAAAGGAACGTATTAACATCAGATCTAATACCTAGTCAGAACTTTCAGACTTGAGAAAGTCAAGATATGCAGCAGTACTACCCAAAACCACACACACTCTGTCTTCTAAAGAGCCTTTTAAAGAAGTAACAAGACTACATGGAGAATGCTAACAACACACAAGACACTGGGCCAAGCGTTTTACAGAACTCCTTTAACCTTCACAGCAACTCCATCCATGGGAGAGAACCCATTATAACCCCACCTTACAGAGGAGAAATCCAATGCTTACAGAGATTAAAAACTTTCCCAAGACCACAGAATTATTCAGAGACGGACAAAACTCATATTTAAGTCTCTCAGTGCAAAATGCATACTTTTAACACCACACTGTGGTGGCAACGATTCAAAACCCGTTAACCTGGAATTGAACCATGGGGGTCCAGGCAGCTTTATGGCTTATCCATGTCACACCAGGATCACACTTTCCAAGGCTCTGTCTCTAAAACTATGGTTTTAGATTGAGATCATTTTTCTTCACTGTCCTTTTTATATCATTTTCTAAAACAAGTCAAAAGAAAAACTGTAGGTATTCATTATGTAATTAGTAATCAGTCAATATTTTAGTTATAGAGATTACTTCAATATCACCATGGATTTCCTAGGCTACCTAGCCCCTCTTGATATCTTTAGCATTTTCCCTCACATATGGTTAATTCGTTTTATGATTTTCTCTTTAAAAATTACATTCTTCACAGTACACAAATGATTCAAAATCATTGCCTGATGTGATTGACTGCCAGATTTAAGTACATCATTAAAATTTACTTTGCCACATGTTATCATTAGCAAAAAAATAAGGAGGTGGACAGTGAAAAAGAGAGTAAGAAATTATGGAAAGAAGTTTTAAAATTACCTCTGCTAAGTTTTCTGGAGGTGTTTTTGCTGTCATTTGTGTATAAACACATGTGTTTTTAAAGCATTTCTGATTCTAGTACTGTTCCCAAAAATACTTTTTCTTCATCGATGGATGAATATAAAAGCAATGAAAAATTTGTACTATGGTAGTTGGCTCATCTAAATTCCACTATCAAGTGAATACAAAATTCTTATCACTATCACTTGATACAGTAACGTGTCAGAAGTCTCTCTACAATATTCCCCAGAAATTACCAAATTAAATAATTCACACACTCATGAAACATCTGCCACATACAAAACCCCACATGCACCAATTCTAAATAGTATTGGATCTAGAAATGGAAAGTGACAAAGAGGTGTCTGTGTTCCACAAAAGGTACTCCAAAGGAATCTGAAGTCAAAGTTGAGTGGGTAGCAGAAGCATTTGCTAAACATAAAAGAAAGCCATGAAGATAAAATGGAATTAAAGTTCAATTTTTAATAAAGGGCAAAAAGAATCATATATCTAATTAAAAGAGAATGTCACCAATTGTCAAGAGCTGTTTCAGGGTCCTAGAAGTTTTCAGAATAACCCAAAGAACGTATGTCTTACTTGCTGTCGATGAGCACTTCAGACTGCCGATTATTCACTTGATTATCACTCTTGTGGCGAAACTGAAAAATCAAAGTGTTTGTGAGAAAATACATTACAAGGTACTTTGTCAGCCCAAATAAGCACACTGGCAATACTTTGAGTTCATCCACTTAAACAGTGCTGTCATTGGTCTAAGATGACACTGTTTGGGCTTACTGTGAACCCAGCTCTACATGTTCTAAATCTAAATCAAAACCCTTCTCACTACATTACACTCTGGATGTCACCAATGAAACAACAGGGCTAGCCACGTACTCTTCCAATCTCCGCACACGTTTAGCTGCTTCTAAGAAGACAATATGCTCTCTACTGTACCTTATAGTCTCAGAGAAAACCATGTATTAATTTTGATGTCTTTAACAAGGAATGGGACTTCCATTTCTCTCCCATGTGTACTCAATGCTTTATTAGAACATCATTCTTTCTGTTTTATGGATTTCTTTGAAGTCAAGAAGTTATTTGTAACAACATGAATTTTTATTCTCCAGAAATTCTAATTGTTAACAGTGATCTTATGAAGTACTGAGCATTTAAAACAAAAATTAGAATCCAATACTGAAACACATTTGGTGCAGATTTGTGATTTATGTCCAAATGATTGTATTTCTTATTGTATACTCCAGTAATGTAAGTATCTTATATAGCTTGAAAGAATCTATTAAGAGCTCCCTACTATGCTCATAAATTAGGAGTCATTCAGGTAAGTCTTTCTATGTGAAATGTCATGATCAGGTAGTAGCTGTAAGAGAAATAAAGGTAATATAGAGAAAATGGTAATACCATTAGTAATAGGCTATAATACAGTTATTTCAGCAAATTAGCCTACATGCACAGATGAATAGGGTAGTCTGTTCAGGAGACAGAAACTTTGATTTCATAGATTTTAATCATCAGAATGATTTCTTTTTTTCTTAAATACAAAATGTTGTGTCAAAATCACAAAATATAAAATGCTTCAACCAGCTCTTTTCCTTTTCCTACAGCATTCCCAAATCCATCCCAATCTTTCTATTATGCTATGCCCAGTGCAAACTCAGAATGGCAGGTATAAGTTAATAGATATTACCAGTAAAAATAAGAAAACAAAGCTATTTAGCATTTGTTAACATAAAAATAGTTTATAATACTGGTAAAGGAGTAAATTAAGTCACGTCACCCACTGACATGAAAACTTTCTACCAGTAGAACAATAGAAATGGAAACATTATTTGATCTGAGTGCATAATTTGGAGGGGTTGCTGAATATTCTCTCCTCCACCATATCTACATGGCATTCTTCACTCTGCCCTGTGCCATGAAAAGCTGGGCTCTGTGGTCGTTGCCCTCTGACTTCTGGTAAGATTTGGCCAACAGACAGTACAGGCAGAAGATTCGAGGGTCAGAGAAGAGTGAAATGAGGGAATTTATCCCCTGGCTTTCTTCTAGCTGGGTTAGCAATGGCTGCTTCCACAGATGGCCACAGCTGCTACAAACAGGCCTCAACTACATCTCCATGTCTGGTCACTGCTTCCTTCCTTTGCCTCTTTAGTTCTAGTAGTATTGCCACCCATGTTGCTGTCATAGCTGCTTTTCCATGCCCACACCCTTTGTAAATGATCCCTTCGTTATTAAACTCTCCAATCCACCCAATTTCAGGGTGACTTCTGTGTTTTGCCAAGACCCTGACTGGTGAAGGTGTCCAGTTAATGAACTGGCACATAACATCACAAAAGTGAAGGCACATTCAAGCATTAACTGCAACGGAATCAAAAGGAGACTTTTTGTTTAGTCACGTAAATCTCCTAAATTGACCAGCTCAACATCACAGAAAAAGACCAGTCAGCTCATCCCCCAAAAGCTGAGCAGTTCACTCTCTGGGAGATGCAACCACTTCTACTTCTGCTCAGGTTTTACCAAGAGGACTTGATATTGGAGTAGATGGAGCCTGGAAGGATTAGAAATGGTAGTTTCAAGCCCAGCCTGACTATTATTGACAATTTCTCCTCTAGAAATAAATATGAAGTCATAGAGGGGAACTTCCACAGGAAAGAAAGTGAGTAGAGGGCTATATTCATTGTGTATTCCCTGTGAGTCAGGTTCTATACCTGATGCTTTACCCATATCATCTCATTCTGTCTTCCCAACAGTGCTGGTGTCATTGGCCATGTTATACAGAAAAGGAAAGGTTTGAGAAGTTAAGTCATTTGCCTCATGTCAAACTGTCAGTACATGGTAAGGTAAGGTGGTAGGGTAGTAAGGTGTCTTTCTCCAAAGCCAATATACTTTCTACTCTACCATTTATTCTTCTATGAAGTGTGACTATAATGAAGACCTTTAAGGCCAATATGTAGGAACTCATACATCTAAATGAGTACCATTTCCCTGAAAAATCAGATAACATGGAAAAACCACACATTTACTCCAAAGATGCCATTGCTCAAATGATTGTTGAAATTTCCTCTCTTAGAATTACCTCTGGAGCTCATAGCCCGTTCTCCAGAATGTTCTCTATCCTTTGAGAATCGAGCTCTATGTCCTTTGAAAAGACATAATGAGATGTCTTATGTTTTGAAATATAAGAAAGCCACTCTTAGAAAGCATGTCTGGTTGATAAGGTTTTTGATTAGGCTGAGAAGTAGCATTTGTTTCCAAAGCTGTGAAGCCATTAAGTCATACAACTACCTTGTACACTGACCTTCAGAAGACAATTCTATAAGAAGAGCTCCCAAAGTACCTTGAACAATGGCAACCTCACAGGAATCAGTAAACTCCAGGAACATTCGACGCTAACCACTTTAATGTGATATTACTCATCAGTGTGGATGGATCCTATGTGTTTGTTAAAAATCCGGGGCCAGGCACAGTGGCTCACGCCTGTAATCCCAGGACTTTGGGAGGCCAAGGCAGGCAGATCACGAGGTCAGATTGAGACCATCTTGGCTAACACGGTGAAACCCCGTCTCTACTAAAAATACAAAAAATTAGCCAGATGTAGTAGTGCGTGCCTATAGTCCCAGCTACTCAGGAGGCTGAGGCAGAAGAATTGCTTGAACCCAGGAGGCAGAGGTTGCAGTGAGCCAAGGTCGCACCACTGCACTCCAGCTTGGGTGACAGAGCGAGACTCCGTCTCAAAAAAAAAAAATTTAAAATTAAAAAAAAAAAATCCAACATAGTGAAACCCCATCTCTGCTAAAACACAAAAAATTAGCCAGGCGTGGCAGCATATGCCTGTAGTCCCAGCTACTCAGGAGGCTGAAGCAGGCGAATTGCTTGAACCTGCGAGGCAGAAGGTGCAGTGAGCTAAGATCATGCCACTGCACTCCAGCCTGGGTAACAGAGTGAGACTGTTTCAAAAAAAAAAAAAAAAAACTAACCTCAAAGGTTATAGTCAAAATGTGAACCATGAAATAGGCTAGAAATTTCATTAAGAAATGAAGAGTGTATCCTGTGTATTCTTTAAAAAATGATATATGAAGACAAGTACATTATTTGTGTGTATGTGTGCTATTTTAAAGTGACTTGCATCAAATTGTTGATTTATCAAAAAATCATATGTAAGATAACTATGAGGAAACATCACATAAACCAACTTGATAAGTACAAATCTTCCCATATGTCTTTACCATACTCAACTACTCTTAGCAGGAGCGGGTTCCCACTTTCTCCATAATGTCTTCCCTAATTCTCTTTCACATATCCCACCTCTGTTATCAATCTAGCTACTGAAGGTCATCTTCCTTCCTCAAAGAACCAAAGCACTTTGGTTCTTTTAAATTATGAATTTCACACCATTTTTATCTCATATTATTGTTATTCATGTACATGACCCATCTCCCTCTATTGAATGTTAAGCTTTTTTTAACTTCAGTTTCTGTGTCTCTTTCATTTTTGCATTATCCACATAGCTTAGCACAGAGGGGTGTGGTGAGTAAGTGCCAGGGTTCTGAAGCCGGATTACTTGAGATAGACTATTACAGACTAAAACAACCATGAAAAAGTATGTCTGTTAAGCCAATAATAAAGATAAAATGGAATCACAAAAAAAAATACTCAATTAATCTAAAAGTAGGCAGAGAAAAATAGAACAAAGAGCCAATGGGGCATATAGAAAGCAACAGCAAGATGATAGATGGCCTAATCATAATGATAATTATATTAACATAAATAGGTTAAATATTCCAATTGAAAGGTAGAGATTTTCAGATTTTATTAAAAATTATTACCCTACTATATATGCTGTCTAAAAGAAAACCATTTTAAAGATACAGATAGGTTAAAAATAGGCAACAGGAAATATAGGTGTGAGCTCAGAGGAGTGACTTGGGCTAGGAATATAAACCTGTAACTCATTGGCTTAGACAGTTATTGAGGGGGCACATGTAATCACTCAGGATGAAAATATAATTTGTCTGGATTTAGAATGTTTGGTTTTCCCAAGACTGTGTTTTGTCTTTGACTGAGAATTACTTCCTTTGGGTTATGCAGACTTTAAAACTATCTATTGCCTTATACCTGACTTATTTACATTAGTTTCCTGACTTTTGAAGCTACACTTGACCCTCGAACAACATAAATTTGAACTGCACAGGTCCACTTATACACAGATTTTTTTTTCTCTAAAGGCTACATTGAGTGTGCCTGCTCTCCTGCTTCCCCTTCCTCTGCTTCTGCAACCCCTGAGACAGTAAAACCAATCACTCCTCTTCCTCTTCCTCCTCAGCCTACTAAACATGAAGATGACAAGAATGAAAACCTTTATGATGATCCACTTCCACTTAATGAATAGCATATATATTTTCTCTTCCTTATAATTTTCTTAATAACATTTTCTTTTCTCTAGTTTACTTTATTGTAAGAATACAGTGCATAATAAATATACAAAATATGTGTTAATCAACTGTTTATGTTATTGGTAAGGCTTCTGGCCAACAAATAGGCTATTAGTAAAGATTTTGAGGGAGTCAAAAGTTATACACGAATTTTTGACTGCACAGGGAATTGGTGTCCCTAACCCCCACATCATTCAAGGGTCAACTATATTTGACTTTGTAACTTCTAATGTAACGACAAGCATGTATGAGAATACCTAATATTTACCAACTCTCACAATTTAAACAAAGACGTGATAAAGAATAAGTAACACTTCACTGAGTGAATGCAGGTTGATTTCTAATTCTGCTCTTCCACAAATTGGTCATATTATTAGCAAATCATTAGCTCTTTCTAGGCTTTAGTTTTCTCATCTATAAAAGAAGAAAGTGAATCTAGTTATTGAAACCCTCTTGCTTTTAAACAGGCTCTGGTTCTATGGTACCTGTATTAATCATCAAACAAATAGCAAAATAGCTTTATACGATATTGACCAAAATAACTTCATTCAAAATTTCAAATGTATCTTCATTATCTATTTCTGAGAAGCCATAACTGAAATTGAGACCTCAAGAATGCTCAAGAGCAAATACTCACATAGTCATCTGTGGCATCTTTGACAGCTGTCATAGTTATCACCAAGACCAAAGGCACAATGGTGGTAAACCAGGTCAAGGAGGAGATTTCTGGAATTAGCTGAAACAAACATTCCAAATAGTTTAGGGCTTTTAAAGTTAGAAAATATATCTTCCAAATTGTGTCATTTAATTTTATAAGACTTAGCAGAAATTAATGGGGTTATATTGACTTATTTTTACAAATGAAGATTGACTTTCAATAATTTAAGTGTTTGTATTTGGTTATAAGACACATAAAGTAGAAGTATTATTGAACTTGTTTTCAAACTACCTAACCGAAAACTGAAATTTTTATAGCAAGGGAAGAAGCTTCTTGAAATCTTTCACAGATGATCACCTTCTCCAATATGTTAAATTTCACCCATCTTTTTCAGCTTTTCATCTCAACTTTTAATAATTTTACTAACTACTCTTTTTACCAATTCCCAGAGAGATTATTTGAACATCTGCCTTGCACCAGACACTGTGCCAGGTACTTTCCATTTATTATGTCATTTAATCCTCGGAAAAGTTCACTGAGTTAGATTCTTACTAGCATTGCTTTTGTATAATCCCAGAAGGTTTGTATTCCACATAAATAGCACCCCCAGTACACAACACAGAATACTACATTATGAATGGTGACCAGGAGTCAGGAAATGTTGCAGACCTGGGTATCATGTCCCCATTTTATAAATGAAGAATCTAAGAGATCATGCAACTGGGCCAAGATCACATACTGTTAAAATTTGAAACTAGGTCTCTTGGACTCCAAGGCCTATTCCCTTGTGCCTATACATCCAAAGCCACCCACATAAGAGAGACACAGTGACATAAATCTCTTAGACAAGTGGTTTCAAATGGGATTCATTTTGGAGCTGCTTCAGGGTCATCAGGCAGGAAAGGATGGGGTAGAGATGGTCAGTGGCTAAAGATCAGGCCCCATCAAAACAACTCTAAATCCATTTTTATACAGTAGCTTCTACATAAGACTTTAAAAAAAAAAACTCAAAAGCCTCTGATGTAGCAGTAAAAATATTGAGCTTGGTGTCAGAAAAGCTAAATTCTAGTCCTAGTTCATCATCAACTCACAGTGAAAGCCTTACCACCTAATCTCTCTGGGTCTAAGTTCTTCATCAATAAAGAAAGGAGAGGTTAGACTGAACCATCCCAAAGTTCCCTTCTATATATAAAATTCTATGAAGAAGAGCCTTTGGCCACAAATGAGAAAGCCATTAGAGAAATGAATTCAAAATTCTGGAATGGTGTGAAGTGTTACTTGAAGAAACCAAAAACGATTTCATGGGGAGAGGTGGGAGGAGAAATCTTGGACTCTAAGCTTTCTTCAATAAATAGTAAGGTGTTTATTCATTGTTGGCTTTTGTTTTCCGGATCAGCACCCAGTTCTTCTCAAATATACTCCTATTTCTTAGGGAAACATCATATCCCCTCACTTTCTGTCCACATAATTTTAGGAAACTGATTCTACCATGGATCCAGGGTTTGGCATATGATCTTGGTTAAGCCAATTACTGAATCAAACTCTTGAGCCACAGTAACAGGTTTAGGAATGAAGATATAGCTCCAGTCAGAACTAATCTCAAGACTTTTGCTGGAGCAACAGAAAAAGTAATTCCCTCATTCGTTCTCTCTCTCTCTCTCTCCGCTTCCCCCTCCCCTCCCTGCTCTCTCTATCGCTCTGACTTGAGTTGGAACTAGGAAGCTGTCAGGGCCACCAAGTAGAAAGGGCCTACCTAAGAAAGGTCAATGTGTTAAAAAAAAAAAAAAAAAACAGAGAAGAGAAGCCACATCCTGATGAAACTGTGCCCATGAATCCAGTAATACTTGAAATGAGATACCCATGAATATATTCGTCTTTTGCTTAAACTAAGATTTCTGTCACTCAAAACATAAAGATTTTTAAATAGATATTCAATTAAAGAGAAAACAGTACTCAAATCTATTAATCTAATCCATCTTCTTACTTCTTAGCCATTCTCGACCTACCAGTTTGATCTGGTTAAAGTACGCTAACATAAATACTAGGTAAATAACTGGCTAACATGAACTATTTATGTGTGTGTACAGTATGTATGTGTATAGTATATATGTAGTTTCTTTGATTTATATTTTTTCCTTCCCAAAATATCCATAAAAGTTGAAATTTCATTTAAGGGCAAATTTTAGTCAGACAGGAGAAAAAGCAAAGGTTATTAACTACCAATTAACCATTCAAAACTGTAAAAGTAGTCAACCTACAGCGAAATAACATATAGCATCATCACTTACTTTACATATATTAAAAATATGTCACTGTTCTTAAATGAAAATTAAATGTGCAAAATTAAGCTCCACAACTTACTCAGTCTTAGTCAGCTAAGACTCTTTGCCTCAATTCTGGCAATCCCCACCCTGTAGATGTGAGAGGGAGATAAAGAAAGGAGGGAGGCTATGAACAGTAATTATTAGGCTCTGGTTTGGTTCAAATAAAGTGCAAGGCTGTGTTTTAAAGTGACCTCAGTGTTTAAAATGATGAATGTACTACTTTTTAACCATTCCTACCCCTCCCACGTTTGTGAAGAGAAACAGCAACAACAAGATTAAAAATCTGATAAAGGATGATTTTATCTAATCACGAACATTTAGCTAAGTAAATTGACCTACTTTTTAAAAGTATATGAATACTTCAAACAAACAGATAATAAAGAAATACAACCTAAATATTACCTGTAAAATCAGAAGGCAAAGAAAATAGGCATTTGCCACTCTTTGGAACTGTTCAAATAAATTAATTGGCAAGAAGGTGAGAATATTATATTTCGATGTGTGGATACGATTATCCTGAAAAAGAAATACCATCATGTTAGTTTGGGGCAAGGCATTGCTCATTATCAGAAACAGCTCTAAAACCTACAAGCCTGAGCCAGAGTAAGAAAGATAAGCCAGTTATCTAGGAAATTTCAACTCTGTATGACTCAAAGCCTTCATTTTCCCCAAGATGATATGCTCCTGATACTAGGTGAAATTACTGGTCCATGCCATAAACTCACCTGTGACAAAATATGTATCAAATGCAAAAGTCTACCCCTGAGATTTTTGAGTCAGGCACTCAACTATTTGGCAGTCATTGCTTGAGTACCTACTGTATGCAGGTACTGAGTTCCTTCCTGTTGGGGCTTGCAAGGCAGGAGGGAACTTCAGAAATCATCTGGTCCACCTTCCCAAAGCATGACCCCTTTAGATACCTCTGACAAGGGGCTCCTAGGTCTTTCTTAGAAGGTCTCCTGTGATGGGAAACTGACTGCCTCACAAGGCAGCCTGTCCCCATTTCAGAATGGGAATTGCTAGAATGGTCCTTATTATGAGAAATTCAAATCTGCCTCCCTGTAACTTCTTTTTTTAATTTTAACAACTATTTTTTTTCCAATTTTATTTTAGGTTCAGGGGCATGTGTGCAGGATTGTCACATGAGAGAACTATGTGTCACTGAGGTTTGGTGTATGAATGATCCTGTCACCAGGTAAAGAGCATGTTAGAGTGGGTAGAGGGCTAGACATGAACAGGAGGGGAGCTCCTGGGAAAGGAAATCTCTGGGAAGGCTCACACCTGAGGGACCACCCAAAATTTGCAAATTAATGCCATCTCTAATGCTTGTGGGGGTTGGGAGCACTTAATCGTATGTGGGTAGGAGAGAGAGGAGGTAGCCATACAGAAAGAAACACCACAGAATGCCTCTTAAGACACTCCAATAATCATTCATTCTGCAGTTAAAATGTCAGAATGTCGTTAGCTACATGCTAATAAGAAGGGCAAAGGGGGCCAGGCACAATGGCTCACACCTGTAATCCCAGCATTTTGGGAGGCAGAGGTGGGTGGATCACCTGAGGTCAGGAGTTCGAGACCAGAATGGCCAACATGATAAAAATACAAAAATTAGCCAGGCATGGTGGTGTACGCCTGTAGTCCCAGCTACTCAGGAGGCTGAGGCAGGAGAATCACTTGAACCCAGGAGGCAGAGGTCACAGTGAGCCGGGATTGCACCACTGCACTCCAGCCTGGGTGATGGAGCAAGACTCCTCCAAAAAAAAAAAAAAAAAAGGAAAAAGACGGGCAAAGGGACATTACCAAGAGAAACCTGGCACCACAAGTACAAATTAGGACAGATAAGGAAATTCCAAAGAGATATGCGGGCCCAACAGGTATAGATTTGACCACTATACAACCTTTCTAGGATGATAGCAATGAGCAGGGCCACCATCAGACAGGATTTGTATTGATCACCAGCCCATACATGCACATTAACCAACAGTAAGGGAGGGTCCCACAAGCCTAGGTGAGGAGTTAAGGCAGGAGCGGGAAAAATGAGGCAAAGGAGAAAGGTGGAGACTTGAGACAGGGGCAGTAATTTGCAGAAAAAGTCCAACATGATAAAGCTTCCTGCGCAGAACCTTTGGAACTGTTTTCGCACAGGATCATCCCACTCCTCCTTTGAGGTGTACCCATTTTTTCCTACAATAAGCTCTTTACACTATATTTCTTTTCAATAACATTTTTCACTGTCTTCCTACTGTCTCTTGGTTGAAATCTTTCTTCCAAAGTTAGACAAGAGCTGGGACATCCACTCTCCCTGGTAACAAGCATCAGTATCCAGTAGGTAGTTTTTCAACCATTACTCCCACCCTTCCACTCTCCTCACTCTAGTAATCCCCAGTGTCTATTGCTACCGTATACGTCCATGAGTACCCATTGTTTAACCCCACTCATAAGTGAGAACTTGCAGTCTTTGGTTTTGTGATCCTGTGTTAATTCACTTCAGATAATGGCCTCCAGCCACACCCACGCTGCTGCAAAAGACATGTTTCATTCTTTTTTTATGCCTGTGTAGTATTGCATGGTGTATAGGTACCACGTTTTCTTTATCCAGTCCACCATTGATGGGCATCTAGGTTGACTCCATGTCTTTGCTATTGTAAATAGTGCTGTAATGAACATACAAGTGCATGTGTCTTTCTGGTAGAACGATTTATTTTCCATTGGGTGTATACCCAGTAATTGGATTGCTGGGTCAAATACTAGTTCTGTTTTAGGTTCTTTGAGGAATCGCCACACTATTTTCCATAATGGCTGAACTTATTTACACTCCTATCAACAGTGTATAAGCATTCCTTTTTCTCTGCAACCTCACCAACATCTGTTATTTTATTTTATTTTATTTACTTTTTAATAATGGCCATTCTGACTGGTGTGAGATAGTATCTCATTGTGGTTTTGATTTGCATTTCTTTAATGATTAGTGATATTTAGCATTTTTTCATATATTTGTTGGCCACATGTATGTCTTCTTTTGAGACGTGTCTTATTGCCACATAGCAAATTCCATTCCTGGGGTCACCTAGACCAAGTCTAAGGCCTTTCTATGTTGATAACCTTCAAATACTTGAAAACCACTCATAGGACTCCCATAAATACTTATGCTGACTTGGACATTCCCAAACCTTTCAACTATTCTCCATGATTTATTTTACAGGCATTTCTTCCCAGTCAGGCTCTTCTGGATCCATCCCAGCTTCTCTGCATCTCTCTTACAACATGATGCCCAGAACCAAACACAACTGCAGAGCAGCCTCAACAAGTCTATATATAGTAAGGACTTTGATGTTCTGTGTTCTGAACTATTATATTGACATGTCCAAAGATTTCATTGGCATTCTGGCAATTGTGTCTCACTATGTCTTCATATTAAGTTTTAATCAACAAAAATTCCTAGATCTTTGCTACATAAATCACTATTAAATCATGTTTCCCTTCCTATACATTTATAGTTGGTTTTTAAAATATTTCTGTATAACATCTTTCATATTTCCTATTACACCAGCCTAATGAAAAAAAAATTAATCTTGAGTGTACTATCTAAAGCATTAGATATTCCTCCCAGCTTTGTGTCATCAGAAAATTTCAAACACATGCCTTTTATATATTCTTCTAAAGCTGTAGGCAAATACACATTTTTTAAAAAGGCTAAATGTACCAAAAATTTTTTTTAATTAAACCAATAAAGCTATGGCAAACTACCAGAGATCTCTCTACAAATTAATGTTAATACTTTTTTCAGGTATTATATAAAACATATTAAATATGTTTCATTTAACCATTTGTAAAGTCATATAACTATATTCTTTGAGGCTTAATTCTATCCTATCCACAAAAATAACATGAGAAATTTGGGGTGAAAAATATTACTGAAATTCAGAATCAACATGCCCAGAATAATATTTTTTGAATTAGGTTAGTTTGGGGTAACTTGTTTTAGGTGAACCTACCCTGGTTCCTAGCCATCACTCCTATCTGTTTTTTTAAAATCCGGTCATCTGTTAAATGACCATTTTTAACATTTGATATGGTTTGGCTGTGTCCCTACCCAAATCTCATCTTGAATTATAGTTCCCATAATCCACACATGTCATAGGAGGGACCCGATGGGAGGTAACTGAATCATTAGGGTGGTTACCCCGATGCTGTTATTCTCACAATAGTGAGTGAGTTCTCACGAGATCTGATGGTTTTATAAGGGGCTTTCCCCTCTTTCGCTCAGCACTTCTCCTTGCTGCCTCCATGTGAAGAAGGACGTGTTTGCTTCCCCTTCCAACATGACTCTAAGATTCCTTAGGCCTCCCCAGTCATGCTGAACTGTGAATCAATTGAACCTTTTTTCTTTATAAGTTACCCAGTCTCAGGTATGTCTTTATTAGCAGCATGAAAACAGACTAATACAACATTTGTCAGGAATCAAGGTGTCCAGTTTTGTGCTACAAGTTGTGGGAAAATAAGAAGAGATGTCAAGAGAAGAGTTTCCAGCTTAGTTGGTCTGATGCGCACTGATGTACTGAAAACTGTTCTGAAAGCTAATAATGATGGTATTGTAGTACGTTAACTACTCAAGAAGTTAACACACTGCAAAATAGGGTGTGGGTACTGTCAATCATATGTTTCTCTAAAGAAAGGACTTGGAGAAAAGAATGGGGAAGATTAAAGCTAAGGAGAAAATACAGTTAAATAAGGAGGTCATATTCCTAATTCTGTTTTATATTTTCCTTCTAACTTAAAACTAAAATAGAGGTTAGCCTAGCATCTTGCCAAAAGGACATATACAATGTCTATAACCATCAAAACCACGGTAGGAATTATAAAGAAACTCTCCTACAAAACTGAGTTCCATATAGGTAAAGAGTTAATTCTGTGGGATAAAGTAATAATGCCAAACAGAAATTATGACAATATTCTCCTATTTGCTTAGCTTGACATATAGCAATGATTGTTTTTGTTCTGTTGTAACTTAGTCACAGATGATGCAAACCCTCACAGCTTTGAATGGGAACAAGGAACAAGGGCTCCCCCTCCTGGAAAATCTCTGGGCCAGTCTACTTTTCTTTGTTTTTCAACCAAAAGCAAAACACGCTTCCATTTCCACTGCCCTGTCCAAGCATATGAGTACTGTATTGGTAAGACCTTAAATCAGGCACATTAATATTTAGTCATTTCATAGGCTATGGGCCTACAGTCCAATCTGAGTCCAATTCATTTCATAATAAGGCACAGAAAGATCTTCACCACTATCCTTTCGGAAGTACTTTCCCACCATGAATGACTAGAAACTTCCCAATCCAGAAGAAAAGGAGGAGACTCCACGAAGCCTCTTTGGTGCCGGTAAAAGCCAAACTAGAGGCCATGGCATTAGCTTGTTAGTGAGGAGGAAGGTTCATAGATTCCACGATGAAGTAGGCTTGGGCTCACAGTCACAGGTGATGCCAGACCAGGGCATGATCCCACATAGTGGGAAAATGCCTCCCCATAAATGAACGTGAGGAAGCACCTGTTCCCTGTGGAAAATGTGCTTCCACGAGGGAGAAGGGCAAAGATGAGCTGAGGCCCATTATTCCTTCAAGATTGGCCCATCCGGTCAATGATTTCATCACATATGTGGCAGAGTGGGTAATGGAGTTGGGAGAGAAGTGTCACACCAGTAGAGAACCCTCCACCTGGAAGGCAACGTCATTGCTTCTCTAAAATATTTTAATGCAAAGGCCCTTAGGTGAGCAAAAGGTGGTACACTTGGGGATCTAGAAGAGGGCCTACGAGGCTGGACTGCACAGGTCGGCACAAACAGGCTAGATGGAGTAGTTCCTCAGAATACATACTAAGGATTTTAGTCCTTATTATCAAGACCAAAAGAGTCTTTATTATAAAGACTAATAAAGACCAAAATCATAAGTGAAGGGGGAATTACTGAAACGTCTTAGGCAAAGAAGTAACTTGTTGAGATTTTTATTTTAAAATATCACCCTAGCTAAGTGGAGAACAAATCAGTGGTGACACAAGAGCAGATATGAAAAGAGCAATGAGGAGGTCTTTGAATTAGTCCAGGTGAGAGATGATGCACAGCTTGCATCAGGGTGGTGGCAGAAGGCATGATCATGAATAGTAATAATCATTGACATTTGTCAAGCTCTTACTATGTGTGCTGTTCTAAGAGTTTTACATTTTATAGCTCATCTTATCCTCACATCATCCTTATGAAGTAGGTACTATTATTTCCATTCTGTAGAAGGGAAATCCAAGGTTCAGAGAGATTAAGTAACTTACACAAGGTGATACAGCTTGTAAGTGGTGGTAGAGCCAGGATTTGTATCTAGTAATAGACATTCTGCTCCAAGCCTACGCTCTTCACCGCTGTGCTGCTCCAGTTCATTGCAAAGCAGTTACCTCTTCTGCTTTCAGAGTAATCTGCCCTTGCTCTCTCTTGCAGTCTGCATTTCAAGCCTGCTGCCACTTTCTTACCAAAGAAAATTCAGTATATTTATCTTTTCTTCTCTAGTCAAGCCCTTCAGGCACAGCCCTTGTTCTATTGCCTGATGCATGCTTACAGCTTCCTTGGATTCTCTTTCAGTTCCCCTAAAGAGTGATTCTCTTGGCCCCTAACAAAGCTCAATGCAGACAAATAGTATGCATAACTACTCCCTTACTTTAGCTTTCAACCCAAGCACAATGGCCAAAGTCCTTTGTATTTCCAACATTTACTACTTGGTGGGGGGCGGGGGCGGGAGCGAAGGTGGGGAATAAAGTAAAGAAAATGAAGTAAAAATGACAAATTTTTCAGAGATGGGCTACCAAATAAAATATTAATAAAATGGGAAGTATTATTTTTTCTAGAGATCCTCATTATACATACAAAGTAAGTGTATTGCTTAAGTAAACAAAGCAAATAGAAAATAACAAACTCTGTTATATTAACAAACATTTGAAGCATTTGGGAGATTGCCTCAATTTTCCACTGGCAAAATGGAACTAACAACATTTCTCATATATTTATAGAACTATCATGGAAATGAGAGCATAGACGTAAAAGCATTTCTGCTAAATTGAAAGAATTATGCAAATATAGCATTTTTGTGAGCGACCCCCAAATAATTCAACTGTATCAATAAATGCAATGTACTAGTCAGGATAACCGGCTATGCTACAGTAATAACTCCAAAATCTTCACGGCTTAACCCAGTAAGAGTTTATTTATTGCTCATGCTACTTGCCCAACATGAGTCTGCTCATCAGATACTCATAATGGACCACCCACCATCTTCAATGCTTCAAGGTATATTACCAGAGGAAAAAGAAGCTCTGAAGAGTCCCACTCTCATATGTAATGCTTCAACCCAAATGCTCACAATTTATTGGTCAAAAGAGTCACCATGTGTCCAAAAGACAGAAAGCTAGACACATTAATGGATGTCACTAATGGCTATTATAACCAGTAATGGACGCTAACCTAGTATCTTGAGAGTAAGAGACACATCTACTACCAAATATACCAAAAACCAATCTCAGCACTTTAAATTCAGTCCTGTTAATGACATATGTAACATTCATTTGACTATTTCCTCTCCCCATCAGCTAAACAATGTGCCAAGTTCCTTAGTCCCTTGAACTGTATAGATTCATCTCTCATCCATAATTCCAGGGTCAAATTAGCTTAAGGCAAGTACACGGCCCACCCTCCTAATTACAATTTGGAATTCAGACACTGGCACATAAACTACGTCAATTCTGAAATTTGCTGATAATGTAAGCTTTCTCTTTCCTATTGCATTCCAATCTGGAAACAAGTAGCCCTACAGATTACTAACAGCAACTTGGGGCTATGAGTGGGGAGGCTGCCAAGAACAAACTGCACTAAAAATTCAGGGCCAAGAAATGCAGAGAAAGAAACTAGACCAAGCCTCTCCCGAGACTAGCCCTATCTCTGGACTTTTCAGTTATATGATCTGTTCATTCAACTCAAACTAAGTCAATTTGAGTTGGTTTTTCTTTGACTCTCCACCAACCAAACACTAGGTAAGAGCATTCATAATATATGCAAGATCATATAAATAGTTTGCTTTTTAAATAATAGCTTACTTGTATCTCTATGTTTGTCTTAAAGAATGCATCCCAGAAGGCTTAAACCCAAATGAGCTCAGTAGTTGTCCAGGGACACTGCCTACGTCTATGAGTCCCACAAGCCCCAGGAGCTTTTGCAATGAGTACCACAGTTTCCTCACTATCAAATCATCATCCCACATCTGATGAGACATTTGTACATCATGACAACTATAAAAAGTAACTTTCCAGAGCTTGAAGGGGAAAACATCTAGCTTTTCTTGCCACAAAAGGAGGCAGATACAGTATTTTTATGGTACGATCCAGATTCCAGAGACAGAAATAATCCTGACTAATAAGGGAGAGATTATCTCTAAGCCATAAAATAAAAAACAGAAAGGCATTGTGTCCACAAACTACTGGCATAAAAGAGGAAGTAGCCAAAAGGCATTTGTACCACTCAGAAAATATGTGAATCACCCATGTTTATGCAAAGATCTCAGAAGAATGCCTGTATGGGACCTGGAGATTAGACATCTGGTACCTCACTGATACCAGGAAGAACTCCTGGAGGCTCCTCAGTATCAGCTGACTGTTGCCTGGTGCAGAGTCCACAGCTTTCCAGGATAGGGGCAATGGAAAGACAACAGTGCTCTTCTATGAACTCTGCTGAGGAAGCCTCAACCACAGAAGAGGCTTTGCAGAGAGTGTCAATCAATAATGACTACACTCATCATCACCACCACCACCACCATCATCTTAACGTTCTCCTGAGTCTGGGCTCCCAGACTTGAGCAGAAAACGTGTATGAGGAAGGAAAGAGCAGAGGGCACATATCCCCCAACACTCATTCATTCATTCAACTAATTTTTGTTAAAAGTCCTTCTGTACGTCAGGCAATAATGTTATTGAGCCAGGGCTATAGACATGACTAAGCAAAGACCCTCCCCTCATTGAGTAAGTTTGTATGTTAGTTGTGGAGAGAGAGGCAGGAACAAGCAGACAATAAACTTGTAAACTGATGACACAATTTAAGGAGGTGATCATCAAATGCTATGACAAAAATAATGAACAATAGAGCAGGAGCACCTTGCCTGCCAAGACTCCCTCAGGAAGCCTTCTTGCTTGATTTTCCAGGTTAATGCAGTATCAAGATTACCCTACTTGGTGAGACCAGTGGGAATATGTGTCCCGTAGAGGGTGCTCGCTTCCTGGGTGCCCAAAAGAATCCTTTGGGCTATCAAAAATAAAAAAGAACTTCATGTATATTTTAACTAAAAATGTTAATGTTACTAATGTTTAATTACTATAGATAATATATGTGTATGTGTATGTGTATATATATACCTATAGCAAAGACAATACACATTATCTATAGTAAAAATAATATATAGTACACACATGCATATATGTGTATACACGTATATAAATATTAATAGTACAATGTATGCATTGTCTATATGTATACACACATATAGATTAATTTCTTTTTTTAAAATTTTTTATCGAAACAGGGTCTCACTATGTTGCCCAGGCTGATCTCGAACTCCTGGCCTCAAGAGATCCTCCCGCCTCGGCCTCTCAAAGCACTGGGATTACAGGTATGAGCCACCACATTCAGTCAGATTTAATTTACTTTTACAAGTGAGGAACATGCTCAAAACCTTTGAAAACTGTGGACTAAACACTGTTATGGACAAAGGAGCTCATCTGTGCCTCCACCTTTTAGAACATGTTTCACCAAGACTTGGGCACAGAATGGGAACATATGACTTTCTATGTCATGGCTTCTCTGGGTCATACAGTGACACCAGATAATGGTGTTGCCTCCTTCCATCTCCAGGTTCTATGCTGAACACTGTAAGTACATCATCTCAGGCAGTCCTCAAAAAAATCCAATGAGCTGTGACTATTTCAGCATCATTTTACAGATGAGGAAACTGAGGTTTAGAACAGTTTTGACGGTTGCCTATAAAAGCAAGTCTTATACAATCCTGTGTTGTCCCAAATGGTGTTCCATGAGAAACAAGTCAGAAACTAGGAAGTCTCTAGACTGCCTTTTGGTTAATGGACTTACTAGCCCTCATCTGACATCCTTCACTCTGGTGAAGAACAGAACCTCTCTAAACTAAATCACAGGGAAGGGCTCACATTAATTCAATCAGCCGGAGCAGTCACTTCCAGTCCTTTCAATCTAGGGAGAATATTGCTGGGCTTGTCTAGGGAGCTCATTTTCCATCTAGACCTTAGGAACAGAGATAGTGGCCAGGAAAGCTTTCAGGCCTCCGTCTCCCCACAACGCAAATCTGTCTGACAGTGTCACAAACTTTATTCTCTTTTCTACCCCCTAGCCTTAATTTAGTGTTCCAGTGTCTGAAAGACAGTTCTACAGCTAGTAAATGGCCTATGAATAGTAATTTATCTACAAAGAACTAATTTTGGATAATTATCAGGGGAACAAATTAAATTTCCCTCTGAGATTAATTTAATCACACTATTTTTTTTTCTCCAGGGTGTTTAGAGGCATATAACATTTTAAATAGTTGCAATAAAATGTTTACTTTCTTTTTGTGAGATCTAAAAAAGGACTGAAAATACAGACAGAAAGAGAGAGAGAAAAAGACCTAGTATATGCCTTCTCCAGAGAGAAAAGAAGAAGACATACAAAAGAGAAAAATAAAAGAAAGCAAAAATTGTGTTTCAGTGGGACTTCCCTGGGGCATCGCTAATGATCTGTTTGCCTCCTATCTCTGCTGGGCCAGAGCTCATCTACGCCTCCTCCTTTTCAATCAGCTGGGGATCTAGGGAGTCAGGCCTCAGCTTTGGTCCACAAATTCATCTCAGCCTGAGCTTTAGGGATCTTATATGTTCAGAGTGGGCATTTCTTTGAGTTGAGGTGGGAGCTGGCTTGTTCAAGCCCATTTCCTGAACTACAGGGGATTCTTTGGACAACTTAGTACAGGTGGATTTCTTTGTTTATTAGGTCTGAAAATTAGACCATATTCATGCTGCTGTGTAGTCTGGGAACTAAGCCAAATTTCAAGACCTCAGTGTTTACAACAATAAGAAAGACACAACAGCAAAGTCCAGTTAATGAGGAAAAGCACCCATAAAGAATTGCCCAAAGAACCAAAGAGTTGTAATAGCACACTATACACAGTCTAATCCTCCCTAGCACTCTACTTCTTATACTAGAGTTCTACATAAATAACACCACCTCAGGGGTAGCTATGCAATTTTCTCCTGAACCCCTAAGGATCAGATGGAAAAAGTACATGCAATTGTGAGCACTCTCTGTCAAGCCCAGGGGGTACTGGAGCAACTGGGACCCTGATCCACTCATGAAGGTGTTCTCCCGCAACAGTCCTAGCCTTTCCTGGTCTCCAGCCCCTTCGCAGCCAGGACTGGGGAGTAAATCTACATTCAGACAAACCCACAACACCTGGCTTTGTGTTTTTTGTTTGCTGAGTGGCTTTTGTTTGGGAGTAGAGGTGTTGAGAGGGAGAGAAGACTGGGAAATACAGAAGGAAAATTCTCTACATGGGGCAGGTAGGGGAGGGCAGGGAAAAGAAGAGTTTTAAAGCATCTTCTATCATTAAAACCTATCAATAATAATCTATGAATAAAGTGCCACTCTTTAATTTTTGTGATTATATCATGCACAACGGGTTTGATGAATTTTCACCAAATTTGAGGTTATGCTTGAGCTAGTCTGAGTTAAATAAAGACTACCATAAATTTGCTTTGTGGGACTGACAATGACGTTCCCTGATTACATATACAAAAATAGGCATTTGTCTTCTGTAGGAACCAACATGGAGATTCAATAAGAAGCCCAGGTGGATGCTGAGCGGAGCAAGAGCTGCACGGTGAGAAGATGCACAGTGAGTCTCCAATCAAAACTCACTAGGCCAGATCCTCTAAGTCACTGAACTGATTTGCAACTGAGCCACTTCTACGGGAACAACTCTAAGTACCAGGCTCCAGGTCAAATAACAGTGTGACTTAGTTGTTTAATAGTTAATGATCCACCAGAGCATCACTAGGAAGGCCAGCTAGGAATAATTGTAAATGTACAAAACTGTGAAACAAAGCAAACCAGGTCCTTTCCCCTGTTCCATGAATGAATGGCTCTAGCTGCAGCTCCTGGACCTCCTCCACCATCTCATTTCACTGCCTTCATAATCCTCTTCCCTAGTGCATTCCTCATCCATGTTCCTCTTCCTGATTCACTCCATCTGGCATAAGGGTTAGAAAACAAAGTTCATCCAGACACTTATGCAAGTGTGTCAGTTTTTGAGGAGGAAGAAGCCAGAGAAGTCAGAGGGTATGGAGGAACAAAATCAGAAGGCTTGTCACAGGAATAGATAGATGACTGTGCCCTGTATCCCTCCCTCTGAGGGTCACCAGGGGTGCTATCAATGAGATAAGGGACTTGAAGGGCTGGAGGAGGCAAAACCTAGGGGTCTGTGGCCTGAGCCCTTTTTTAGAAACTGATTTTCCCCAAATAGTTAATATTTCTTGTTATAACTCCACAAGATATCAAGCCTGCTTTAGGTATTCTCTTCCCACAATTGTCATTTCCAGTACTGTAAAATGAGTTGCCCTCAGTAAGGAAACTGAAACCCAGAAAGGCCAAAAGGCACTTGCCTTGGCTGAGCCAGAGCCATGGCCCACAGCATGCCCTGGGTTTCTAGGAAATTTTCTGATTCCAGAACTATAGAAAAGCTGCCACTAGGAAGGAAGAAGGGAAGGAAGGAGGCAAGGAAGGAGGGAAGGCAGACATACTGTACTGAAAGGAACTACTTATATGACAAGACACATCACCTCAAGCCTTAAACTTAACACACACAGGTTAAGAACAAAGACCTTCCTCACAAACCCGGTTTCAGAAAAGCTTCAAGAACTTCTTAAAGACATTTTTCCCAAAAAATCTACTCATATTCACCACAATGAAACAACAATCCAGTTAAATAATACTTGAGTGAGCACAATTTTCCCAAGAGATATTTAGGAAAAAGTGAGGGCTCAGAGTCCTGAATCTGAAAAGTGATTCCATGTTTTATCAACTAAGTGACCTTTCTCTTAATTCCTCCAATCCTTCATTTCCCCCGTGTAAATTTGCACGGGAATACCTACCATGCAGAGTTGTTGTGAAGATGAAATGAGATAATACATGTAAAGTGCCTAGCACTGTGCTTGATAATTACATACTTTCCCCGTCCTGCCCCCACCACCACCTCTTTGCTTTTGCCAAAATCTTCCAGGCACTACTAACTAAAATAAGAAGAAAGAATCAGTTCAGAACTTCTGAAGCTCAAATATGTATATGAATCATTTGGGGTTTTGTTAAAATGCAGTGATACACCTGTAGTTCTCTGGTGGGGCCTGAGAGTCTGCATTTTTTTTTTTTTTTTTTTTTTTGAGATGGACTCTCGTTCTGTTGCCCAGGCTGGAGTGCAGTGGCTTGACCTCGGCTCACTGCAAGCTCTGCCTCCCATGTTCATGCCATTCTCCTGCCTCAGCCTCCCAAGTAGCTGGGACTACAGGCGCCCACCACCATGCCTGGCTAATTTTTTGTATTTTTAGTAGAGACAGGGTTTCACCATGTTAGCCAGGATGGTGTCGATCTCCTGACCTCGTGATCCTCCCGCCTCGGCCTCCCAAAGTGCTGGGATTACAGGCGTGAGCCACCGCGCCCGGCCAAGAGTCTGCATTTCTAACAAGCTCTAGGTGAGGCCAATGATGCTGGTCTGTCTGTGGACCACACTTCAAGAAGCAGAGTATTAAAGAGCTCTAAGAGTTTTGATACGCACAGATTGCTGTGATATAGGAAAGGTTGCATGCAGCTTTTTCAAAAGCTGATGTAAGTTAAATTAGTACAAAGCCGAGGGAGTCCCATTCCTGCACTAGAGACTATGAACCTTAGGAGGTACTGGATTCCCCCAGTAGGCCATGGAGTCGAATCAGTGTCACAGGTGAAACGCTGAAATGCCTTACTCCGGGACTTAGGCTAGAAGTACGATGTGCCCTTTTGACTCAGCTGAAGATATTTTTCTAGACTTCATTTTCAATCCTTTAAGAAAAGTATATTGGAAGGGGAAAAAAATAAGTGAAAAATCAGATATTTTTCCCTGCATTTTCAATTTAAGCTCTGGCAAATAAAAAGATCAGATCAAGCATCAAGTTGGAAAACAAAGGAACCATGGAGGAAATTCCACAGGTATGTGGAAGCAAGGAGGAGCATAGCAGGCTAAGGAGAAGGAATAGGGATCAAAGAAATTCTTATTTTTAAAAAATGTACATCCCAAAACGCATAGGCATCATTTTCACAGGCAATACCATGTAGGCCCTGAATGGTTTCAGGAATTTAGTAATAACTATTAGTTGACAAAACATAAATGCAAAACTATTCCAATGTCAAAATACCTTATTGATTTCAATAAGCCTATATAAAATTCACATTTGAATTAAAGAAACAACAAAAATTAACTGCTTTTCATATTTAAAGCATTCAATTCCAATATACCCTGGAAGTACTTTTCAGTGAGCTCATCATCTTCTTCAGTCAGTTTAGGTTTAGATCTACTTAAATGTGACTGGCACATGACTTTCTGAGTAGCCAAATGGTTCCCCAAATCCAGACAGGGATTCAAAGTACAGTGCAAATTGGGAAATTTTCAAGCCAAGTCAGGTCATTTTCACACTACATAAATGAAACATGGTATTTTGCCATTATTTCACTCTCTTTGAAAGACCTTTATTACCAGTGTGAACGACTTTAAGAAATGCATTTATCTCTTCCTAGAAAATTGTCTTCCTTACCCAGATACAGTGAAAATGTTTATTATAAGCTAACATTACTTAACTTTGTAATGTCTTATACTGTTATTTCATTTATGTGTGTGAAATGATCTCAAAATTCCAAGAGCTCCTGAAGGGCTGAGACCTTATACGTTTTTAAGTGTCTAGAGCATTTAACAAAGTGATAAGCAAGAATTACTCAATACATGCGATATAGTTTAGATGCGTGTCCCCACCCAAGTCTCATATTGAAATGTAATCTCCAGTGTTGGAGGTGGGGCCTAGTGGGAGGTAATTGGATCATGAGGGCGGTTTCTCAGGAATGGCTTAGCACCATCCCCCTTGGTACTGTCCTTACAATAGTGAGTTCTAGTGAGATCTTGTCATTTAAAAGTGTGTGTCACCTTCCCACTCACTCTCTAGCTCCCACTTTCACTATGTGATGTGCCTGTTCCCCCTTCACCTTCTACTATGATTGGAGGATTCCTGAAGCCTCCCCAGAAGCAGATGATACTGTGCTTCCTGTACAGCCTTATAGAACCAAGCCAATTAATCCTCTTATAAATTACCCAGTCTCAGGTACTTCTTTACGGCAATGCAAGAACAGTCTAAGACAACATGGCTGATAAACCCAACTGGAAAAAATACAAAATAATATATGAGAGGAAGACAATTCCACTTATGAGAAAATAACATGAGTTAATATAATTTTTCATAATTAATGACGCATCACAATAATTTTCAGTACATAACCTATAGAAGTTCTTTTGCCAAAGGAAGATAGGCACTCGCATAAATATAGATTTTTCACATTATTTAGCACAACATGCAGTTTATTAAATTTTTCATATCAGAGTGCAAGGGAGAAAAAAATCAAATATTCTGTTAGCTAATTTTCTCACCTAGAAAAGCATTTCTTTTTCTGCAAAGCATTGTAAAGAAGTTCAGCTCACTTGTGCTTCTAACCTCAAAAATGTCTTTCTTAGGACAATGGCGTTTTTGTGGTATTGGGTCTACAAGAATCTTTGAAATATCACACGTGGTACTAAGTGGTTTGCAAGAATCACAGGGATATGACTTGGGGAGGAATCTTCAAAGTTCAGTTATTCATTCTATCCTTCTGCTTCCACACATGTAGAAGTAATTTAAACCACTACTATAATAGATGTCTTTAAAAAAAAAAAAAAAAAAAGCCTTTCTGCTTATTAAGACAAAGAGCAATATTACTACATAATTAAACAAAAATTGGGCTGCCGGCAAGGACAGTTCATTATAGAAACTGGAAATAGTTAAGTAAACAAGATGTAATGATTAATGGCCCAACAGCAACCTATAGGGAGGTCTCTAGTGATAAGATGCATGGCTATGTTCTTAATTGTGTTGTGCTCAGTATTTTTATTACTAACTTAGATCAGTGATTAATCCAGGTTGCCCATTAGAATCACTAGGGGAGCTGTAAGAAAAAAAAAAAAATGCCTGGACTCCACCCCTAAAACTCTGATTTAATTGACCCATTTGTTTAACTATCAATGACAACGCAGAGATATGCTAAGTCCGCATAGATATGATAATAAAAGGAATAGTTTAATGACAGAGTGTCTATTATGTGCCAACAAGCCCTATGACAAGCAAGATATGGAGATAAATGTGACACAGTTCTTGTCATTAACAATAAAAATAAATTTGAGATTAATAGATTCAACAGTCACTGAAAAGACAGTGCAATCTTAGACTGTATTAATCATCTTTCTCTACTTCAAGATGGTCAACTAAATTCTAGACTATTGTGTTTGACTTTGGAGGAACCCACTTGAAGAAGTTACAGAAAAGCTGAGGCTCTTTGAATAGAAAAGGAATAGCAGGTGATTTTCCTGGAGATCTGTTTATTCAATGAATTTGTGTTTGATAATTTTAAACACAAATATCAGAAGTGTTATTGCATGAAACAGAAGACATGTTTGCTCTGCTTTGGTCTCTGAAGAAAAGCTAAAACAATGGAAAATAAAGCAAGAGAATATCAATTTGGTTCAACTGATGGAAAAAATTACCTAATGACTAAAACTACCCAAACACAGAAAAGGCTGTTTGGGGAGGTAATGAGGTCCCCTCTTCTAGAGGGATATAAGCACAGACAGGATATGGAGTTGGTTAGAATTCTGTAAAGAGAGTTGAATGGAAAAGCTTTAAAGGATAATTCCACACTGAAATTCCACAGTGTATTATAGTTAGGCTAATTTCCTTGCAGTACCTAAGAAATCAGGTTTTTCCTTTTGTATAAAAAAAAAAAAAAAAAAAAAAAGCCCTTCTTCCCTAAACTTTTGGACAATTGGGACATAATGATGTCACCATCTATTACATACCTAGATGACACCTGAACAGCCACATCTGTAATGATGTGAATTGACAACCAAGGAGCACACATAAAACCCAATACAATCAGGACTGCTAGAGACACCAAGTCAAGGGTATCAGGAGCCAGAGCTTTAGATCACCCATCTCGGCATGTGACTCTGATTGCTGTCCTCTGCTTAATTCCTCTGAGAATAGTCTTTCATTATTCAAGCAAAAACATTCTTACAAAACTGTATATACTTCCTCACAACTACAGCCTTACCCCTGTGCACACATTCATGCAATAGGCATAGATTTATTGACACATATATAGCCCAAGTCTTGGATCATTTTTAAAGTATTAAAGTATTTTCAAGTTTAATGCCTAAGTAGCTTACTTTTGACATAAACCTGCAAATTGTATACTTGATGTATTAGTCTATTCTCATGCTACCGTAACAAAATACCTGAGACTGGTAATTTATAAAGACAAGAGGTTTAATTGGCTCATGGTTCTGCAGGCTGTACAGGAAGCATAGAGGCTTCTGCTTCCGGGGAAGCCTCAAGAAACTTGCAACTATGGCAGAAGGCAAAGGGGAAGCAGGCACATCTTACATGGTTGAAGCAGGAGCAAAAGAGAGAGGGAGGAGGTGTTACACACTTTTAAACAACCACATCTCAGGATAACTCACTCCCACTATCATGAGAACAACACCGAGGGGATGGTGCTAACCCACTCATGAGAACTTCATCCTCATAATCCAGTCACCTTTACTACGCCCCACCTCCAACACTAGTGATTACAATTCGACATGAGATTTGGTGGGAACACAGATCCAAATCATATCACTTGATAATTGCTATGAGAGAAGATTTTAAGTGCTCCCATCACAAAAAAAAAATAAGTTATGTGAGACATGGCATATGTTAATCAGCTCGATATAGCCATTTTGTAATTTATACATATTTCAAAACATCACGTTGTGTGCTATAAATATATATAATTTTTATTTGTCAAAAAAAAAAGAAACTACATAGAAAGTCAGGTCTAAAATGTGACAGTAATCTGGGCACTAGTTTCATAATAGTGGACGTGAATGTAAGACTACCTTGTTACATAAATCATTTGACCTTTCAACAACAAAATGTACAATATGATTGTTACCATCTTTTAGCAATATGATTCCCAGAACCAGACAATTTGGTCCAGTAAAGAAGATTGCAAAACAAGATAAAAACCACTTTGAAACCGTTGGGGTTCGTGGTTTTTCCGTTAACCTCTCAATTGTTACTAAACTTGCCCAATTTCATCCACACAGTTGATTTATGGATTATTTTCATGAACTATTTGCCAGCAAAGGAAACTGCATTTATAGTTCCTTCTTCACAAGTAACTTACTCTTCTTTCTATGTCATCTTTTCATTTTTCAATCTTACATTTATTCCATTATAGCCAAGCTATAATAGAGCAAAATTCTATGATCAAAAATTGCTTATTTTAACTCTTACAATTCCAGTTACGTATTGCTTGTATACTTTTCAGTTTTGTAACATTGCAGTGAAGAAAGTAAAAGTAAAAACAAATAAATAAGCCAAATCTGTATTTTTTTTTACTTAAAATTTACTTCTCAAAGCAGATGGAATGGGAACTAGTTTATGAAATTATCTCAAGCCTGGAACAGGTAAATAACAAACAAATACCTCAGAGAACTTACCTAGATTATTCAATTACTTTAATGCGCCATTTTAGAACATTTAGGAATAGAAATTCAGAGGCCAGAAAAAAAAAAAAAAGATTAAAACAGGCAAACTAAATTAGGGCAACAAGAAATCAGACGAAAACTTAGCCAAAGAATAACACTATTTAAACAAATCAGATCTCAAAAAGATTAAAAAAATTTATGCTTTCATGCTCTTGAATCCAGAAAGAAAATGAATTTGAGACATATCCAACAAATATCTTTTCTCCTACAAGTAAATTATTTATAAAGAAAAAATTAAAACCTTTGCCATGTCAAACTTAGAATAACACACACAGATATTAACAGCACACAAAACAGAAGCCATTTTCAATGTTTGCTAAAAAGCCACTGTTACTATGGTGAGGCCCCAATACAAAAAAGCAACAACTAACAACCAGAAACCCGTAACAAATGCAAGTTACTGGTGCTTTCCATGACTAATTCCAACTTGTCACACTGCTTGTCATCACCTGTACTCTTTAGTTGGTGCATCCGGTCATCAGGCCTATAGATGAGGATCCACATCATGTGGGCAGTACAGCTACGCTGCTCAAGAAGAATACAGACTCAAATGTCCCATCAGTCTGGGGATGTGTTTCAACACTGTGACATCCCAAGAGTCCCCCCAAAGAAAATATTCACAGAGTTTTATCTTTCCATGGATTTTAAATACATATCTGAAAAGCCAAAATATGTGAAAAGATTGATTTAAAAAATAGTTGACCAAATTTCAGTGAGCCCGGAAGCTTTTACACTGCTTCTCTTCTCTTTATTGCAAGCTATTAATTGAATTAGCTCTACCCAACTCCCTCTTTTTTTTTACAGTTTTTTCCTGCCCTCTGACTTTCAAACCTCAACTTTTTTTTTTTCTTTGAAGATTTTATTCTTCATAATCAAGTTTTACATAAAGCCAATCCCAATACCAACTTAGGGTGATAATATAGGACAGTAACAGCAGCTGAATTTCATGTTTTAAAGCAAACCTGCATTTTGATTTTTTTTCCGATTATTTCATTCTTTTTTTTTCTTTTTTATTATACTTTAAGTTCTAGGGTACACGTGCACAACATGCAGGTTTGTTACATATGTATACATGTGCCATGTTGGTGTGCTGCACCCATTAACTCATCATTTACATTAGGTATATCTCCTAATGCTATCCCTCCTCCCTCTCCCCTCCCCACAATAGGACCCGGTGTGTAATGTTCCCCTTCCTGTATCCAAGTGTTCTCATTGTTCAATTCCCACCTAAGAGTGAGAATATGCGGTGTTTGGTTTTCTGTTCTTGCGATAGTTTGCTGAGAATGATAGTCAAACCTCAACTTTCTTAAAAAATTAAAACTGCTTTCTTGAGGTCCTCCAGTTACTTCCTTCTATTAAAGATGCTTTCCCTTAGTTCTCAACCTCATAGGCATCTACTATTAGACCTGTTCACCACTCCCTCTTTCCTGAGACGTTCCCTTCCTTAACACTTTCCTCCACTGTCCTCTCTTCGTTCACCTCAATCTTTGCTGTCCTCTGCTCCTTCTTAAGTTCTTTCCCTCCCACTCTCTAACAAACTGAGTTTCCACCCCATACCTCACATTTAGCAAGTTCCCTCACTGTTTAACAAGCCCCACTTCTCTCCTAACTTACAGTCAAATATCCTTCCAGCTGATATTCCTAAGTCTACAGCTCCTACCACACCCAACTTCTGTTCCATATTAACCTGGCCATTTCCATTTGGGGATTTGGCCTATTTTATATGGAGGACAAATAAAATCCCTTTTCACTTTGTGACTCCCCAGCCCCTGAGAGCCAATTACCTCATGTTTAAACTCTTCTTTTAAATAGTATGGTGTCACCTACCCAAGCCATAATTCCTCATGACACTCTCTCACCTCCCTTAGCCTGTAGTCTAAGGTCCGACTACAGGCTTTTGCTCCTGCCTCTCCTTGCTAACACTGGTGGTACAAATAAACAAACAAGGCAGGAATCATTTCCCATTCCCTCTGGCAAAACTTCCTCAAACATTTTCACGTACTTTGAGGTCTCCTTTCCCTAGCTTTACAGCCCACATCACAAAATTAGAATTTTGCAGCACCTTTTCATTCTTAACTATTATTAGTTTCATTCTAGTGTGCTGGGCTTCTCTTCCTGAGTAGATTATATTTGCTCCTTGAAAGTAGAAAGCAGAATTTGTACCCCCTTTCTTTTTTTTTCTTTTTTTTTTTTTTTTTTTTGAGACGGAGTCTCGCTCTGTCACCAGAGTGCAATGGCACAATCTCTGCTCACTGCAAGCTCCGCCTCCCGGGTTCACACCATTCTCCTGCCTCAGCCTCCTGAGCAGCTGGAACCACAGGCGCCCGCCACCACGCCCAGCTAATTTTTTGTATTTTTAGTAGAGATGGGGTTTCACCGTGCTAGCCAGGATGGTCTCAATCTCCTGACCTCATGATCCGCCAGCCTCAGCCTCCCATAGTGCTGGGATTACAGGCGTGAGTCACCATGCCCGGCCTGTACCCCCTTTCCTAATAGCTCCAGTAGCACTCAACACACTGCTAGTCTAAGCAGGCAGGTCCTGTAGCATGCACTTTGGGGCCCACCTAAACATACTCTGCCTACACTAGCTTCTTCATGTATTGTTATCCCTTTGAACTTTATATGCTTTTTGCAAGTTGCCTCAAACATTCTTTGGAAAATAAATGAGGAAAAGGCAACAAACATACATGTTGTTAGGTATAGAGCAGGTATGTTGTGAATATTAAATTTTGAAAATTTTTATTTCTATTAAATAAAAGGGGACAATGAGTGGTCTATGCACCCCACACACAGGAACAGGAAATTTTCCTGTTAAGCCAGTCTTTTCTCAGAGAAACACAGATACATTATTATGACATGGGCCTAAAGAGGCCCAGTGACCATCTCGGCTCACACACTGAGAATGATGGTGAACCATGTTTTTCTACTCTGCTCTCAACCACTTAGATTCTGAGTTAAGAGGAGAGAGAAGTTTGCTGACTGTGGAAACGTACAAAGTCCTGTATAAATGGGCGGGAAGGAAATACAAGGAGTTCATGCTGCAGGGAGCCTTAGTGGTGTGATTGTGGCACTGGCTGCTGGGAGTCAGAGGCACTCAACCATATGACTGCACTGAACGAACACTTCGGAAAATCCAAATGGGCATTGTTTTACCAACCACAAAACATCATGAGAGCAGCAATAGATTTCATCCAATAACTAGGATATCAACAAGGCGTTTTCAGATTCTAGGAATAAATTATAGCATTAGAATCATAATTTTTAGGTGGGACTCTTTCTTTCTAAGCATGTAAAACTACTGGTTAAATCTTCATCAATTTACATAAGCCTATGCACTTCCTAAACGGGATCAATAATTCCACTCAGGAAAAAAATCCTTTAAAAACTGCCCATCTACCTTTGTGCATTAAATATATTCAGATAAAATTTATTAAGTGTTTTGGCTTTACTGAAGTTTCTGAGTTTGAGGCAGGATAAGTTCCTCATCACTCAAATGAGTTCATCTCCCTTCTCAAATTCTGTTAAAGTTCAAGAGAATTGAATGGGGATAGATCATGCCTGGGCCTATGTGACAGAGAGTGAGAGAACAAGAATCAATGGGAACCAGTGCTTTCCATCATTTTTTTTTGAACTTTCAAACAAAATCAGAAAATAGCTATAATTAAGCTAACACTTTTTCTGACATCTTTTAACATTAATACATTTTAATACAACTTCAACTGTTTTCATCACTTCTACCATTCACTCTGAAATCCTTTTAACAGGAGTGAGTCTGACTGTTTGACTCACTCACAATTTTTCTTTTAACCATTATTAACATTAACATATTTTAATAGAGCTGTTTTCTACTTCTATTATTCATTCCTTTTATTAACCAAGAAAACATTGAACTCCCTTCTAATGAGAATTATAATTCTAGCACTTGGCTCACTCTCCCTCTTCAATCCCATTTTGTCTTACACATTTTGGCAGTCTAAATCCCTCTTGTAATTTGATGTTTTTACCTTCCAGTTCTCACAATACCACGTCTAATTTACATATTAATTTGACTTAGAATCATTAACCTTATCTTTTATGTCCTAAACCTTTTATTTCTCAAAAGTGCTTTTGATCATTTTTAAGCCTGTGCTATGTCCTAAAATGTGATTTGCAGCTTTAGAGTTTGTTGATAAATGAAGGTTCTCGAGGTATTGAGGTATCTTCTGCCAGCCGTCCAGGAAAAAAGTTTGGTTGGCCAGGTTTAATGTTTCTGGAAATCGCACAACTTATCAGAGCCATCTGTAAATTTTTCTCCTAAATTCTTACCTACAAGAGCCCGGGGTAATATTTAAGGTCATGCTTAGCCTCACATTGTAAAATTGTGTATCTCCTTTATCTACCTTTGTCTTTAGAATATAAGAACTTTACCAGTATTTATGTGAGGCAAGGCAAAGTAATTGGGGTTTGTTTTGTTTTGTTGTTGTTTGGTTGATTGGTTTTTTGTTTTGTTTGTATTTTGTTTGTTTTCCAAGATTGCTCAAAAGAGCCACATGACATCATGAAAAAAAATATAGGTTTTAGAATCTGGCCAATCTGCATTAGAATTCCAGTTTTGCTGGAAACCATCATTCTCAGCAAACTATCGCAAGGACAGAAAACCAAACACCGCATGTTCTCACTCATAGGTGGGAATTAAACAATGAGAACACTTGGACACAGAGCAGGGAACATCACACACCAGGGCCTGTCGTGGGGTGTGGGGAGCGGGGAGGGATAGCATTAGGAGATATACCTAATGTAAATGACGAGTTAATGGGTGCAGCACACCAACGTGGCACAAGTGTACATATGTAACAAACCTGCACGTTGTACATATGTACCCTAGAACTTAAAGTATAATTTTTTTTAAAATTCCAGCTTTGCTACCTTTTAGTTGCATGACTTAGACAAGTTACTAAATGGAGCCCCATCTTCATCTCAGTGGGTTTTGTGGAAGATTGAAGTATGTTCAAAGTACCTGGTACACAGCTGGGTTCAAGCTGTACGAATGTGAGCTATTATCTGTGTGACCCTGAGCAAGTCACTTAAGTGAGATCTCAATGGCTTAATGTTTTCATATATTTAAAAAATATAATTAAAAAGTAAGAAATAAGAGTACTTCAAGGACTAGTTATAAGATTAAATAAGTTTAATACAGTACAGTGCTTAGAACCATGCCTTTCATATGGTGAGCCCTACCTGTTTTAAGCTATCATTATCACTATCTTTATTAATTATTATGAACATTCTCCCTGGGATATGTCTCCAAATTCATTTCCATTTGGAGTGATATTCTTTAAAGCTGGGCAAGACTGAGCAAAAGACACCAGAACGCTGCCTTTCTTAAAAGGATATTCCATTTAGCAGTTTAAAAAAAAAAAAAGCTTAAAATCAGATAGGCATAGGTTCAAATCCCAGCTCTACTTAGACTAGCTCACAGGGTTGTCGTATTTTATTCTACTTTACTCCTTACAATAACTGTATTAAATAGGTGCTTTGATTATCCCCAACATACAGCAGAATAGACTGAAGCTGAGAGAGGCTCCGCAGCCCTCTGACTGCACAGCCAATCAGCCTTTTGGGTGTTCCCGAATCAAGGCAACACCACCTAGGTGTAGTGGGGGGTCCCATGCTCCTTCTAGAAGCATGGCAGGAACTCATTCCCTCTAAGCCACAATGGAAGTCCTTTATTCTGGGATATCTGTGCCCCTCTCTGCTCTGTAGCTTTTCTTTCTCCACTTTTGCTGTCACTCTTAGTTTTGCCACTCCATAGTGGATTTTGTTTTTATCTCGGTTTTTTTGTTTTGTTTTGTTTTGTTTTGACACGGAGTCTCACTCTGTCGCCAGGCTGGAGCGCAGTGGCACAGTCTTGGCTCACTGCAACCTCCACCTTCAGGGTTCAAACAATTCTTCTGCCTCAACCTCCTGTGTAGCTGGGACTACAGGCACACACCACCACATCTGGCTAATTTTCATATTTTTAGTATAGACAGGGTTTCACCATATTGGCCAGGCTGGTCTCAAACTCCTGACCTCGTGATCCACCAGCCTCGGCCTCCCGAAGTGCTGGGATTACAGGCGTGAGTCACCGCGCCCAGCCCATCTTGGTATGTTTTAACTCAGAAATAGAGCTACCTTGTTCAATCTGCTGTGGCCACGGGGTACTCTTCTACTGCCTCGTCATTATTAGGAAAACCCAACAGAAAACAGTCACAGCCACACATGCGCATGCTTTTGTTCAATATCATGAAAGCTCAAGAGAAAATCATGTCTCTATCATTAGCATTTTATGACTTTTAAAAGAAAGAAAGATCTGAAGCAATGGCAAATTGTTAACATCTATTCAATATGGGTGGTAGGCAAATGGTATGTTGTTATTCCCCATGCTTCTCTGTGAGTCTGCAATATTCCATTAATTAAGCAAAAATAATTGCAAATTGAAAAGAGCATACCATTTTACAAGGCACAAACATAATAAGGCTTTCCTTATAGGGTTACGACTCACAGAAGGAAAATACTTGTTATATATTGGAAAACAAGTAAATGAAGCCAAGTACTTAAATGCATAATTATCCCAGAGCAGATTAGTTATTACTGGGTATTTTTCTCAAGGTCTTAAATATACATGTATCTAGTTCTCTCATTTGGGACTTGATGGTCAAGACTTTCAGAGGTCATTCTCTACAGTTAAAGGACTGGCTATAGAATGGATGGAAAGGCATGGGGCCAAGTCTGGTGTTCACCAGGAGGGCTGAATGACCATATGTCAGGAGGCCATACAGAGTGACATTTGTCACCTTGGGGAATTATAGCCCTTCCCTCTCCCAAGCTAAGAAGCATGTTTATCAGCCTCCTAAGAAGGATTTCTTGTCTCAAGAGCAGACGAGTGTGTCAGTATACTGATCTACAATGAGAAATCTGTCATGAAGATGGCATATTGAATTACTACAGGGAAACCTACATTGAAAATCAAATTATAAACACAAGTTTGCATGACTAGCACAGCATGAAAAAAGAGAAATTTTAGCTACCTCTCCTAAATATTAATACATATTAATGTTAATTAATCATAATTAATCAACTATGATTATGATTAATTAACATTAATATGTATTAATATTTAGGAGAGGTTAATAATTAATAATAATCAAGCTATAATAGCCCAATGCACCCATCTCCATATATGGGAAAGATCTGCCAATAGGAACAACACACAAAAAACTCCATTGACCAACATTCTCTCTCCTCTAGCTGGTGCCTAATGGACACTGCCAAAGTTTGCCCCTGGGACTCTCGTATTTCTATGCTTTAATAGCCGTCAAACCCCTCTTTGAATTGAAACTTTCTTTCATTAAATGTGCTAGTAAACGCAATCATATAACAGGTCTTACAGGCCACATATCACCTACAGAAACAACTCTACCAGTTATCTATCTTTGAGCTTATAAAAGATTCCAGGTAGCAACTTAGATAGAGTCACAGAAGAATAAGAACTTTATGGCTGGGCGCGGTGGCTCACGCCTGTAATCCCAGCACTTTGGGAGGCCGAGGCGGGCGGATCACAAGGTCAGGAGATCGAGACCACAGTGAAACCCCGTCTCTACTAAAAATACAAAAAATTAGCCGGGCGCGGTGGTGGGCGCCTGTAGTCCCAGCTACTCAGGAGGCTGAGGCAGGAGAATGGCGTGAACCCGGGAGGCGGAGCTTGCAGTGAGCCGAGATCGCGCCACTGCACTCCAGCCTGGGCGACAGCGCGAGACTCCGTCTCAAAAAAAAAAAAAAGAACTTTATGAAGGCCATGATGTAATTCATGAAGTTGTTCACCACTGTAGCCTAAGACAGTGCCAGTCACTTAGTAGACATTTAATAAATATTCCTTACGTCAATGAAAAATATCCTCACTTAAAATAAACTGTTCAGTACAAGCCTAAAGCCCGCACATGTAATCATTCTGTAAATACAATCATTCAGGACCTGGGAACTTTATCTGTTTTTTTCTTTTTTTTTTTTTTTTTTTTTTTTTTTTTGAGATGGAGTCTCCCTCTGTTGCCCAGGCTGGAGTACGGTGATACAATCTTGGCTCGCTGCAACCTCCACCTCCTGGGTTCAAGTGATTCTCCAAGCTCAGCCTTCCGAGCAGCTGGGACTACAGGCGCCCACCACCATGCCCAGCTAACTTTTGTATTTTTAATAGAGACAGGGTTTCACCATATTGGCCAGGCTGGTCTCGAACTCCTGACCTTGTGATCTGTCCACCTTGGCCTCGCAAAGTGGGATTACAGGTGTGAGCCACCACGCCCAGTCCAGCCTCATATATATATATTTGTATATATTATATATATATATATGTGTGTGTGTGTGTATATATATTTATTTAACTTCTGGGACACGTGCAGAATGTGCAGGTTTGTTACACAGGTATACACGTGCCACAGTGGTTTGCTGCACCCATAAGCCCATTATCTACATTAGGAATTTCCCCTAATGCTATCCCTCCCCTAGCTCCCTAGCCCCCGACAGGCTCTGCTACGTGATGTTCCCCTCCCTGTGTCCCTGTGTTCTCATTGTTCACCTCCCACTTAAGAGTGAGAACATGCAGTGTTTGGTTTTCTGTTCCTGTGTTAGTTTGCTGAGAATGATGGTTTCCAGCTTCATCCATATCCCTGCAAAGGACATGAACTCATTCTTTTTTATGGCTGCATAGTATTCCATGGTGTATATGTGCCACATTTTCTTCAACCAGTCTATGCCCAAATGATGGGCATTTGGGTTGGTTCCAAGTCTTTGCTATTGTGAACAGTACTGCAATAAACATACATGTGCATGTGTCTTTAGAGTAGAATGATTTAGAATCCTTTGGGTATATACCCAGTAATGGGATTGCTGGGTCAAAGAGTATTTTGGTTCTAGATCCTTGAGGAATTGCCATACTGTCTTCCAGAATGGTGGGAGTGGAACTTTATCTTACATATATTTTTCCACATTCAGCCTGAGTTGCTTAGAGAAAATCCCTCAAATGCCATTCATCAACCACCAGCTAATGTCACTACATCCATCCCCAAGTGCTACTAAAAAGGTCCATTTTCATATTATTCCTATGTATTCTACTAACCAGATGGGTACCAAATTGAGCTAAACATCAATTCTTGAGAAAGAAGAGATTTTATCATCTTCCCATGACAATAAGCATGCCAACCACTCTTAGTGGGAAATAACTAGTTTGTAAACATTACTAAGATCTGTATTTATGGAAACATATGGCACCTTGCTGTTAAAATGGTCCAATGAATAAAGTTTTTGGTGAAGTCATACAGTTCTAGAAGACATGCATCCCACTGTCTTTAGATAAGACCTATTCCAGTATGCATGTGTTATGTGTGTTTTACTCACCGCATACTGGAACTTTTCATTATATTCACGGTCATTGGCTTTCACTATCCGTTCCATTTCTAAAGAGAGAGAAACCAGGTATGAAATTAAATTGTAGGCCCACAGAAACAAATAACTCATTAAAACAACATCACTTAGGTTGCTTTGTTGTTAAGGTTGCAAGAATTCTTTTCTTTCAAATTTGAAGGGCATTGGCTTTTTCCAGTGTACATGTTGGAACATGTGTTGGAAAGTCACAAAATGGAAAGCTACAATGTTTCTCATTGTCCTCCTGATGCCAACCATAAAGCAAAACATTATGTGTCTCCAATTTCTATGTCCCTCTAGCACCGCAAAGACCCTTTCTCTTAACTTCAAGTGGTTCCTAAGAGAAGGAGCTGACAAAGTCAAATGCATCCTGACAAGGAATGTTTTGTGAGGTTTTTTGCTACAAAGTCACAAAATATAACATAGCCAAATAAAACCATACAGAAGTGGCCAGTGAGGTCACTGACTTTATGGTCATAGAACCAAAGGTGATATTTGTAAGCAGCCCAGGCATATTAAGAAGAATGACACATAATCAGGAAACTGAGACCTGCCCTTAGCTGGAAGTGACCAAAGAATAAAATCTCTTCTGAAAGCAAACACAAACACCAGTACATATAACAATATAAAAATGACAATAAATCCAAAGATTATAACAGTGCAGAATAAAAATTTGCAGAGGGCAAGAAAAGACAGTGCCCCAGAAACACCAGCAGAACAAGTTTTGTAGTAAGGGTAGCAAATTCTTGCTCCATGTTTACTGAAGAGTTACTTCCAGAGTTGACCGAAGATTTAGGATGGAATGATGAAAGCTATGAGAAAAGAGTCAGCAAGGTAACCACCAGATGTCAATGCTGGACTCTCATGGCGAGTGACTTGACCCTCTCACCATTAAATTCCCTTAATCCCATAATTCTCCAACTGGGTAGGTGACAGGTGGTAAAAGGTGGAAGGACTGCAGTAAGAGTCTGAGTTTGGAGAAGGCACTTACAACCAGAGAGATAAAGGAGACTGCATGGTGGAAAGTAACTTGGAGACACATGTTGGGGATGGAGCAGGGAAGAGCAAAAGGAAAGTGAAAAAGAAGAGCTGGAAGCAGAAGGGAGACGAGGAAAATGAGGGAGATGAAGAGGGAGAGAAGGAAGGAAGGAATATATTTTAGCACCCACCATGAATTGTAAGAACAAATTTTTTCCAAAAGTCCAGGCGGAATCTCTCTGTAGCCCTGGTAGTTCAACTCCCAAGACTGAAGGTCACCTCTAAGGACTGCCCCTGACAAATGACACCCTGTCTTTGGTTATGACTGGGTTTCTACCATTTGTAGGGTGTTTTGTCTGTCCAGTAACCACCTGCATGGTTTCCTTCTTGCCTATCTAATAAAGCCAGTTCCCTGTGATAGTTCCTGTTTTCTAGTATGGCTCAACTAATTGCTGATAAGAATAATATTGGGCTGACATCAATAGTTGATGATACCTGAATGGGCTTGCTCCTAACCTGTAACTTTGAAATCCAGAACCCACCAGAAAGCAACCTCTCAACCACTCACCCACCTGAAGAAAACATTTCAAACCCTGGCTAAAAAGCACCATCCTCTCTTTCTTGCTGATGCCCCAACAAAGAATTAAAACATCAGATCCCAAAGTGGTACTTTGAAGGGTGAGGGAACCTAAATGCTTAAAAAGCTAGATAATTTATTTATATAACACCACCATAACCCAGAAGTAGTAAAATTGCTGTCAGGAAAGCAAAAAATATTACTGGGATGGTAGGAGCGAGAGTTCCTTCTGCATGGCAAAAGGTTAACCTGGACCACTGGTATGCTGCATGTAATTTGTAGATTATAGCAGCAAAACAAAAATCAGATATACTAATTATATATTAATTGGACTTAGCTTAGTTCATATACATTCAGATGATGATCCTTCTAAAATTTCACATTTATATGAAGCACATCCAACAGTAGAATTCTATAGTTCTCTACCTAATTTTACCCACTCCAAACACCAGAATCTTGACTCTGTGAGCCACATAGAAATTATCCTGGGCTGGGTGTGGTAGTTCATGCCTGTAATCCTAGCACTTTGGGAGGCTGAGGCAGGTGGATCACGAGGTCAAGGGATCAAGACCACCCTGGCCAACATGGTGAAACCCCATCTCTACTAAAATACAAAAATTAGCTGGGCGTGGTGGCACGTGCCTGTAGTCCCAGCTACTCGGGAGGCTGAGGCAGGAGAATCGCTTGAACCTGGGAGGCAGAGGTTGTAGTGAGCCGAGATTGCGCCACTGCACTCCAGCCTGGTGACAGAGCAAGACTCTGTCTCAAAACAAAAAAGAAAAAAAAAGAAACCATCCTGCCCAGCATCTCCATGTAACCACACTCCACAGGGATAGGGACTAGCCCATTCCCAAAGCAGCCAAGTAGTTTCTATGGTAGGTCAGTTTGGATCTTCTTTCAGGTATCCAAATTGCTCTTGTCCCACAAAACCTGATTGCAGCCAAGAAGCCCACTTTTCCTTCTAAATCCTTCTTAGTAAGTCTGAATTGTTGCCTCTGTTACTTCTATTAATTATCATCTTTCTGAACTAAGTCTTCCTGGATTAATTCTGGCAGAAAATTTAGCATCCCTTCATTAAGTTCTGCAAAATACAGGCTTTGGTTCTAAATCCCTACGGTTTTCTGTCTTTAATCTGACTATGCTACACCTGAATTATCTTTGTAGGAATTTCCTTTCTTCTCTGTGCTACCACAGTGTATGAGGGGATATAAAGACCTTTTTGCAATAAGTCACATCCTGAAAAAAGAGAAAGCTGAAAACAAATTCCCCATAACTATTCCCAGTGAGAATGGCTCAGAGGTTCAATGAACTAATGCCTGATACTTCATAGGCATCATGGGATCCTTCCATATGTAAGAGGAATGAAAGGAAACTAGTCACCAAGGGGTTGATGATCTACCAGTGTGAGCTCACACCTGCACAATTATCACTGAATGTGTCCACCTCCAAAAAGGAGTAAGGCAATATATAAGGATGTATAAAATATAGTAAACCAGCAAGTTTAAGGCGGACCAAAAGAGATAAAAGAGCTTCTGGTTTAAGATGGCCAGTTGAGTATGTCTTTTTCCTCCCTTCTTTCTCAGGTCCCACTGAAATTACAGAAAACATTTTTTTAAATTAAAAACACAACAGTGCTGGAAAACAAGAGTAGTGGCTAGCAGAGGTTCATAAATTTTGAAGAAAGCCTAGAGAATAAAATAGAAAGCAGATGAGATCATTTTGACTGGGAAAAAAAGACAGAAGTAACTCTAGCCAAAAGAATTAGAAGAGTAATCTTCCCAGTGAGCCCAGAGCAGCTCTAAATTCAGAGTTGGTAAATACGAAGATTGAGAGTATGTTATGGACAGGGTGACAGGCCCAGGTTATGCCTATTACCTTGTCAAAATAATTGATAGGTTCCCCTTTCATTCTCAAAAGTGTCTCCATTTGATGATAAATAATATTACCACCTCAGAGTAATTAAAAAAAATAACTGAACCAATTGAGATCTCTCACACCCTTCTTTACCCACAAAGAGGGTAGGCAACACATCGGCGGGGAAACCAAGGGTGGGTATTCAGGCTGAGAAGGAAGAGCTCTGCCACTGTACAGCAGGTATAGCCAACTTGGCCCCTAGTAAAGCTTGCCTGACTGAGGCCATTGTGGAATTTGCCAGACTGCCTGACTAACCCACAGAAAAGCCTCTGTCAGCAGGCTGCTCACTCCTGTTCAAAGGAGAGGCCTGGCAGAGAAAAAGACCCTTGCAATGGCACTAATCTATCTAGTCCTTTATTTATAAATACAAATCAGTGGCAGCTGAGAAAAACCAAGAGCACAAAAAAGAGGGATTCAACAAGAAGAAATAATGCTGAATACAGGTAGAAAAGGGGGATTGGTTTTTCTTTTTAATTCTAATTAGTGCCTTGAATATATATACATAGATATATAGGGTTTTTTAGAGATACTTTTTTTTTTTTGAGATTGTGCCACTGCATACCACTCTGTCACCCAGGCTGAGTGTCACTGCAGTCTCGAATCCCTGGGTTCAAAAAGTCCTCTCACCACAACCTCCTGAATATCTAGGACTGCAAGCATGAGCCACCGTACCCAGCACCTCAAAGATATTTAAGAAGACATGGCATCCATGAAACAAGAACAAGCTAATATAAACAAAGAAAACAGAGAACAAGAAAAAGTCCCTAGAATTCAAAATATTTACTGGACACACTAGAGAGTAGAATGGACAAGATGGAAGATCAGATTGTATAAATCTCGCAAAATATATATCAAAATGACAAACAGAAGGAAAATGTGGGGAAAAAAACTTAGGATAAGGGAACATAGACAATGGATAGGTGAAAACAATCAAGTAAACAGAAGAAAACTGCCCTGCTCCAGAGTAAGAAGTAACTCTTCAAAGCGAAAGGGCCACCAAGTACCAATCAGGATGAATGAAAATGAACCCATAAAATTCTGAGCTCCAAGGACAAGGAGATAATCCCAAAAGCTTCCAAAAGAAAAAAAATGGTTAGCCTGAAACACAAGAATCAGACCAATATGACATTTCTCATCAGTAATAAGGATGCTAGAAGACGCTGGAGTGATTCTTTTCAGTTTTAAAGAAAAATATTTTGAAACTTAGAATTCTATACCCAGCCAAATAATCAAGTGTGAAGGGGAAATAAAGACATCTCTGCAAAAGTGTTTACAGACAACGACCATCTGCAAAACAGCTACTCAAGAATGTACAACAGTAAGACCTACTATTTGACAGCACAACAGGGTGACTATAGTCAATAATAATTTAATCGTACACTTAAAAATGACTAAAAGTATAATTGGGTTGTTTCTAATACAAAGGAAAATGCTTGAGGGGATGGATACCCCATTTTATATGATGTGATTATTATATACACCATGTCTGTATCAACATCTCATGTATAACCCATAAATATATATACCTACTATGTACTCACAAAAATTAAAATAAAAAATTTTACAAAAAAGAATGTAGAAGAGGAAAAATACTTGTTTAAATGTTTAAAGTACAGTAGGGGTGGAAGAAGATACAGAAGGAAGAATGATAACCGACCAGAGTCAAGAATGATAATAAAAATGGCTAATCCAATGACCCACACACCTGATCCAGGTGTGCCACAAATGCTACAGAATAAAGGAATGCCTGTCTATTGCCCTATTTTACAAAGTCTGTGAGATAAGAAAGTCAATTTATCAGCAAAAGTGCAATTATTAGTAGTTCTGATAGATAATAATAAATCAGTTTCTCAGGAAAAGTACAACTATTAGTAATTCTTGCCTCAGGCATTAATTTACCTAAGAAATCCTCATAAGGAAGTCATTGTTTGATATAAAGAACATAAAATAAGGTTTTTGGAGCTATGTTTTGTAACATCCCTAAGGATATCACCCCAAGACACAATTGAGAGAGGCCTACAATGGGGTCTCTGTACTCATTCTCTGTTGATCTGATTAAATCCAAGAATATATTTTGGGATATTTGAAAGAATGCATAAGCTATGTGTCCACTGAGTAATCATTCTTATTTCTATCAACTTCACTGTACTAAATACTACGTGACCATGAGCTTGATATTGAACTTCCTGGAACATACCTGGAATGCTGCTACACTGTATTGCTGGCTGAGTACAAGACCCAAAAGAAGTTCAGGTTGGTAATAGCATTTGCATCATTTTTTGACACCTGAGGAGCCTAACAAAAACATGTGCTTGGATAGGAAGGAAGCCATCCTTTGTCATTCTAGTGATCCAAGATAACAGCCATCAGCAGAGGCAGAAATCTCTTAGACATTTGTTTTGAATCTGCTCCAGAATATAGAAAAATAGATAAGTAAGCCTTCAAACTGCTACTCCATATAGGATGAGGAAAATAACCTTAAATCCCCCAAAATCATAAAACCCAATATAATTTGATGCCTTCCTCAACCAAATAGGATAGCAATGAAGCACTCATTGAATGCTTATCTTTAAGCCATGTACTTCCAGTCATATTCTCCAAGATAATTAAATAAGGATACCTCATTTATTTTAGGAAGTAATCATTTACAAACCAGTTAAATATTAGGGAACATTTACCAAAAAGAATAACTCAGTTTCAGAATAATTAATCTATGGCTCCCTACTTCCCTGGAAAAAAAGAATTATCTCACAGGGCTGATGGTTTGTTAAAGTCACTCCCGGTTTATGACTAAAAACAAAACTATATCTACTTATGCTTGTCTTTCCATTTGGAAAGGGGAGATACAGACAGAACATCCAAAATTACAATCAGATCACTAAGAAACAAGCTTAAAAGATGAGAGGACATAATACTATCCTGCTAGAATTTTTTTTTTTAATAAATAGAGACAGGGTCTCACTATGTTGCTCAGGCTGGTCTCGAACTCCTGGCCTCAAACAATCCTCCCACCTTGGCCTCCCAAAGTGCTGGAATTACAGGCATGAACCACCATGTCTGGCCCTCTGCTAGAAATTTTTAAGTTCAATTAAGGTGTTATTCCCCTGTTAGGAAGATTTTTAGGACCCATAAAAACCAGAGTTTGATGAAAGAGTCCTCATAGGCCAGGCAGGGTGGCTCACACCTGTAATCCCAGCACTTTGGGAGGCCGAGGTGGGCAGATCACGAGATGAAGAGATTGAGACCATCCTGGCTAACATGGTGAAACCCTGTCTCTACGAAAAATACAAAAAATTAGCCGGGCCTGGTGGCGGGCGCCTGTAGTCAGCTACTCAGGAGGCTGAGGCAGGAGAATGGCATGAACCCGGGAGACGGAGCTTGCAGTGAGGGAGATGGCGCCACTGCTCTTCAGTGTGGGCGACAGAGGGAGACTCCATCTCAAGAAAAAAAAAGAAAGAAAGAAAGAAAGAGAGTCCTCATGAAATAAAAAGACGCTTGGACCTTGAGGCAACAAGAGCCAATGATCCTTCTGCAACTACCTATACAAGCACATTTTAACTCATACTTCTTCTTACTTACGGTTCCTCAGTAAAATAATGCCTCTGTGTGTTATAATCATTCAATGAGGAAATATATGGAAAATACATTGTAAACAGAAAAATACCAGAAAAATCCTTTTTTAAAAAAACTGAAAACTAGTAAATGGGCAAAAAAGGAAATCACTCAAGCTTGAATAGTCAGTCTTAAAGTTGCTAATATGATTATTTCCCAAGAAGATCTTGAAGGAACATTTCAAATATTTTCAATGGAAATTGGCAAATACTCGTTGATTCTACTCCAGGTCCTCAAAGGCAACACCCAACTCCTAATCTGAGCACTTCTCCATCATAATATAATAAATTATACGTTATCCAACTTCCACTTCCAGTAGACAAAAGAAAACAAGCCATTTACAACCTTTTCCTAAAAATCAGTTTGTGAACAATTTGTAACACCTTAGTATTTAAGATTAGGTAGTGAACGCATGAGCTCTGCTAGTAAAGGGAAGAGTTAGCAAGTTTCCACTAGATCCATGAGCGACCATAGCAAGTATGTATCCCTAATTAACAAATACAACAGTCTTTCGTTAATTAACTCCAGAGCATTTTGTCCTTCACCAAATGTGGTTTAGAAAACAGCCTCAGGCACTTGGCTGTAGACCCTCAAAATCATGAAATGATGAAGCACCACAGAGCATTCAGGGTCCCTATATAAAACTCAGTGATATAGACTGGTATTTCCTGAGCAAGATTGGTACCGATCCAAAAGCTGAAGAATGTCTCCAAACATGAAGTGTCATTTGGGGTTTAGGGTGATTGTGGGTTTTTTGGGGTTGGGTCAGAAATCTCTGAAAAATTTCCTCAAGCTAAATCAATAACTTAAGCTTCTTCCTTTCTTAATTTTCTTTCATTCTTCATAATCTGGTCCATGTAGTTGGAAGCCAAAGCAATTCATTAAAGACATGAGGAAAGAACAATGAGTGGGGAGAGCTTTAAAGAAAAGAGTCCCTCAGCCTCCAAGATTTCCTGAGTTGACTCCAAGAACACATTCTGATACAACTGAAAAATATGTGTCCCGAGTTGGGGTTTCCTATTGAAACCCAGTGGTGACCTGCAGCTTCTGGGACATATTGACATTTAAGCAGAAAACCAAAGAGAATAGAAGGAAAAAAAAAAAACTCTTCCCATAATTTTTTTATGCTTGTCTTCACAAGAGAGCTTGGAAACAAAGTTAGGGGATTCAAACAAATACTAAAGGGCTTTGGGTTTGTTTTTCTCTTGGCTAAGCCAATTTGCTCATCAAGTCCAGATAGCTGGAAAATTTGATTTAAGAGCTTTATTCCTCCCAGGGCTCACTATAGCTTCACAAAGAAATGTAAAATTTTTAACAATTCATTATTCATTCCTCTTCTAGGATACATAAGCTGGATTATACAACTTACACATAAAATTAATACAATCTCCATATAAACCCTCAGCATGTAGCTTTCTATAAGTACAGATTCACGACTAGAGATTTAAAACTTACTATAATGATAATAGTAATATCTAACATTAATTGAGCACCTATTACAAGCTAGATACTACATGAAGTGTTTCACACACATTAGTTTGCTAATCCTCAGAACAATCCCATTAGGTACATGCTGTTACCAGCCCTCCTTTACAGGGGAAGAAACAGAGTCCTTGCAAGATTATGCAGTAGAGTCAGAATGCAAACACAGAACTGTATCCCTTATAAAAGAAGCTCAGAAGAGATTCCGGATATAAGGAGATGGTGGTGGTACTGTGCATAGATGACTGGGAAACTGCAATTTGGTTTGTGCCTTGGTCCAAAGGTCAAAGATAGGGGTAAGAGCCTCTCTCATCAAATGCAATACTCCAGATGTACATCAAATCATATACCCCATCCCAAACAACCTCATGGCCCAGACACTTCCTACGCTTCATCATGTCCAGGGTTGGTCTCTGCTGCACTGGGAAGGCCTTCCTGTAGGGCGTGTTTCCTCTCTCCTTGAAGACTTTGGGCAGTTTGCTGAGAATACTCCTGTTGAAAACTGACTGCTTTCTTTGAAACTTTTTTTATATGTGCCTGTTCTAATCTGTTATTCTCTATCTATATTCTTTTACAATTTGATTATCTATAGCAAAAAAAAAAATGCATTTTTATGGACTGGACCAACAACAGAATGCTTTCTCTAAAGATGGGAAATAGTCATTTCCTTCTTTCTGTATCATCTCTACTCAAAGAGAAAAAAAAATCAGCATCTGTCCCAAAGATTATAAGAGCCTAGAAGCTAGAAGGCTCTGTGAAACACAGGCTGTTTCCCTTTGTGAAACACAGGCTGGCCACCTAAGGGTTGGCCAAGAAAGCCTCCTGTCATAAAATGATAGGAAATAACTCCAGGCATAAAAGAAAGACAGGCAAGAAGAAGCTCTGAAGAGAACACGTCTCTGCTTGATATCTAAGGGGTCGCACAGGAAGCTTTCGTGTTTGTCATTTTAAGGTGCATGAGGCTATAAACCGAGTTTCTTTAATACATATTGGTTTCTGTATCTCAGCTCCCTGAATCCATATGGCAAATAAAATTTACTAGAGCCAAGGGAAAGTGAGTTATCCCAAAAATATTTATTGAGCTCCTTTGAGCAAGGCTAATAGAGCTGCTCATCTAGCTAGAATAGCTAGTCAGCAAAGACAAAACAAAGACAAACAAGACAGTGATTGCCTTCAAAGTGTTTTCATGCCCACAGATATGTGCACAGCAAGGATGTAGAAGAGAGGCCAGAGAGCCACAGCAACTGGAGAAAAGGAACGTCATATCTAGACGGGTGGCCAAAAAGCATCCCTGCCTGTCCCAGGCAGCTCTGAAAGGAGCTTACGTAGCCATAGACAAACCATGCGGTGTGCAGGGTTATTTTGCCAGGCACCTGATCCAAACTGCACCACAGTGATGTAATGAAAAGCAGTTTGGTGGAGGCGGTCTGCCACCTGAGAGGGCGTAAAAAACATGGACACTAAAAGAGGACATCACCGCAGTCTCATCTCAGCTGTTCCTTCTAATATCACTCCAAGTGTGAAAAGACCAACAAAAAAATAGGAGCCTCACTTTATTTATCTATTCATGACACATTCAGGTAATAAGGCTTTAAAAAGAGATACAAGGGGGCCAGGATTTGAGGCAGAAAAGAAAGGTGGTAAATGCTCAGAATCGGCCATTTCTCAGGCTTCCTCTGCACACACCCTGGTCCAAGCCATCATCCCCTCTGCCCAGGATACTGCAACAGCCTCCCCTCTGGTCTTCTGCCCCTTCCCCCTACCATCTATTCTCAATGAGCAGCCAGAATGCTCCTGTCACAATTTTACCAGTTTTCCATTGCTGCTCTAACAAATTACCATGAATTTAGTGGTATAAGACAATATAAACACTATCTTACAGTTCTGAAAGTCAGCAGTCTGAAAAAGGTCTTATAGGGCTAAAATTAAGGTGTCAGCAGGGCTGAGTTTCTTCTAGAGGCCCTAGGGAAGAATCTGTTTCTTGACTTTCCAGCTTCTAAAAGCTGCCCACATCCCTTGGCTCATGGCCCACAGCAGTCCGACCTCTGCTTTCATTGTCACATCTCCTTCTCTGACCTTGACCCTCCTGCCTCCCTCTGATAAGGACCCCTGCAGTTACACTGCACCTATCTCCATTATTCAGGATATTCTTACCACCCTCAAGATCCCTTCACTTAAGCACATCCACAAAGTTCCTTTTGCCATATATGGTAAAGTATTCACAGGTTCTGGGACACCACTGGAGCAAGGGGTATTATTTTTTGCCTACCGCAAGTCTTATCTCTCTCTCCTACTCAAGGCCATCCACTAGCTCTTCATCTAAAGACACAGAAGCCAGTTGTGACCAAGGCCTTCACGGTCCTGCCTAATCTTTACACATCCACCCCACTACCTCCCTGGCCTCACATCACCACCAGAGGGTGACTTACCATGAAGCTAAACAAGCCTCAGCCCACCTCACTTGCACATTTCATCCCGAGGAGTAGCACTAGAAATGTGTTTGCATACTCCTTTTTTCTCAGTTTACAAAAGTCAAATATTTTAGCCACAGGGGGCTAAGACCAACATCTCCTCCACTTTAACGTTCCTTCCATCGCACTTTGCCTCATATCAGATGGCGCTGCTGGGATCCAGATAAGGGGCAATCAGGTTGCAACTACATGAGTTTGTGTTTCCTGGAGTCTATCTATGTGATTCACAGTTACTTCTACATAGAGTTAAGTTATTGGTGGTCAGGAATGCAGATCCACGCAGTGCCATAACATAAGAATGCAGGGCCTGAGGCCACATGGCAACATGATCACATCCTACAGCAACTGGCACTAGAAGTGTGTGAACTGTGGAAGAGACTGCAGGTTTGAAATATAGAGCTGAAGTTAGCCTGTGCAGAATTCTCCCAATCATCAGACGTGTAAAATTGTATGTGTAACATTTAATATTCATCAACTCCTAGTTAAAACAGAATTTACCTCCTATCAGGAATATGAGGAGTATCAAGTATATGGATATGGATATGTACGTATCTATATATAAAACATTTTTATTACATATTTCATTTATATATTATATATGCATGCATGTATTACATATTAAATATGTAATATGTAATATATATTAATATAATTAAATAAATGTATATATTATATATTATATATATACTCCTCATATTCTTGAGAGGTGATAAATTCTGTTTTGACTAGGAGTTGATGAATACCTAAAGTGTGACATGATATGCTTATTATACTTAGTAAGTATAATAAACATATTTTTCTTTTTTCATGTGGATTTCACAGAATAAAATGCATTAGAATTCCAGTGCTTATACAGTATAAACCTACTTATAGCAGCACTACTTATGGCAAGTATATCTGTAACAGTTCATATGTGAAAGAAACTTGGTGGAAGTTTTTCCAAGGTTGACCATTCTAAATGTTTATGTGACACTGTGAAGTCACAAAGCTGAAAATTTTTTCTAAGCTATCATAATTCTTAATGTTAATTAACTATACCAAAGGGAAAATTGGATTATCTAAGTCTCTCTTTAGAAAATTTTGTAACAAAATAATTGTTATATGAGAGGCAATCAAAAATAAGAGGCCAAAAATAAAGAAAGAAAATGTATTATAAAGGCACATTCAGCAAAATGAAGCTATTGTGTTATTTTTCTGAATTTTGGGATGTTTGGGGTATTTTTCATATTTTCAAAATTATAACTTATAGAGATTTTCTCACTCTAAATAAATATTTTTTATTATACCTGATTTTGTATTTTGTATTAGCTTAAGGCTTCAAAAAACCTAGATCCAGGCTGGGTGCGGTGGCTCACACCTCTAATCCCAGCACTTTAGGAGGCCGAGGCAGGTGGATCACCTGAGATCAGGAGTTTGAGACCACGCTGACCAACATGGTGAAACCCCATCTCTACTAAAAATACAGTTTGCTAGGCGTGGTGGTGGACATCTGTAGTCCCAGCTACTCGGGAGGCTGAGACAGAAGAATTGCTTGAACCCAGGAGGCAGAAGTTGCAATCAGCCGAGATTGCATCCTTACACTCCAGCCTGGGTGACAGAGTGAGACTCCATCTTAAAAAAAAAAAAAAAAAAAAAAAAAAAAAAAAACCTGGATCCAGCCCTGACAACCACTGTCCGCCATCTTCATTCAACTCCAGTCTCAGTGGTCTCCTGTTCCCTGACCACACCAGGTCCATTCTCATCTCAGGGCCTTTGCACTTGCTGTTCTCTCTGCCTGGCATGCTTATCTCTCAAATATCTACATGGCTGCCACGTCACTTCTTTCAAATCTGCTATCAAATATGTCTTCTCAATTCAGCCTTCCATGCTTATTCTTTTTGAAACTGCAGCACACTCCCACCCAATGTAGAAGATTATTTATTCATTTATTTTGTTGATTGTCTTTCTGCCCTGTGCCGCTCCCCACCCCCACCCCCGCCCCCAGAATGTGAACTCCATGCAGGTTGAGGGCTTTTTATTTCTTTAAATTCATATCAGATAAATTAAACTTTAATACAACAAGCACTGCTAGAGATAGAGTCATCCCATAGTAACAAAAGATTGATCTTCCAGGACTATACAACAACTCAAGATTTGTATGCATCCAATAACATAGCTTCAAAATATATAAAGAAAAACCTGACAAACCAAAAGGAGAAATACACAAATTCAAAAACATCTTGATAAACTAAAGTATGTCTGTGAGGGTGAATTTTGTGTGTCAACTTGACTTGGCCACAGGGTGCTCAGATATTAAGTCAAGCATAGTTCTGGTGTGTCTGTGAGGGTCTTTCTGGATGAGATCAACATTTTAATCAGTAGGCAGCAGAAAGCAGATCACCATCCCTAATGTGTGTGGGATTCATCCAATCAGCTCAAGGGCTGATTAGAACAAAAAGCTGAGTAGAAGGAACTCCTCTTGCCTTTGAGTTGGGACATCAGTTTTTTCTTGCCTTCAGACTCAAACTACAACATTGGCTCTTCCTGGGTCTCAAGCCTGCTGGTATTTGGACTGAAATCATGCCACTGGCTCTCCTGGGTCTCCAGTTTGCCAATTGCAAATCAGGACTTTTCAGCATCAATAATCATATGAGGCAAATCCATACAGTATTTATATATACAATATATATGAATATGTATAAATACATACATATATCCATATATGTATATATTTGGACACATACATAGACTTATAGATACACATATATTTGTCTATATTTGTGTATGTGTATATATATACACACATACATACACACACATACATTCTGTTTTACTAGAGAATCCTGACTAATTCAGTGACGCTACATCAACTTAATAAATACAGAAACCTAACACCTGACTCAAGACCCTTTCATGGTTTTTCTGCCTTCACTGAGAGCTCAGTGAGCCATAAGTACAAATTCCCAAAAGCTATTAATACAATCTTAGCAGAAACCAAATTCCGGATCAGCAGAATCTTGTACCACTCCATTCCAAGTTAAGTCAGACTGCATCTTGAGAACTGGGTTCAATCGAACCCAGTTGTAGGCAGTGCAGAAGCCACTGGAGAAGCCAAGAGCATCAAAAAGTTTTGTGACCATGATGTGTTCATTCAAACATCTACTCAATAGATGTCCAGGTTCTAGAACAAAGTGACACACACCATACTACATGTTGTAGGGTCAAAAATGAGAAAGACAGCAGCCCTTCCCTGGTGAAGTTCATATTATAGGTGAGATACTGAGAGTCTAAAAACTATGAACCATATCATCATATATTAGAGAAAACTTGCAGGTGTCTACCCAAAAAATCAGAGACTGAAAGAGAGAAAGAATATTAGCAAAAGAAAGAGAGCATGTGGAAAAATGAGATCTTCAAATATTCGATTATTTTTAAGGTAGATGGAAGAACAAATACTCTGTGTTATTCCAAAATTCAGAACAGAAAGTAAACTTTACAAGGATCTGAAATTCTGTTAACATATGGTTGAATTTACTGTCAAAACAGAGAATGAGGTTGAGCACAGTAGCTCACGCCTGTAATCCTAACACTTTAGGAGACCCAGGCTGAAAGATTACTCAAGGCCAGGCCTTCAAGACAAACCTGAATAACATAGTGAGACCCTGTCTTTACAAAAAAATTTAAAAACTAGCCAAGCATGGTGGCACACTTGTAGACCTAGCTACTTGGGAGGCTGAAGTGGGAGGATCATTTGAGCCCAGGAGTTTGAGGCTGTAGTGAGCTATGATCACCACTGCACTCCAGCCTGGGTGACAGAGTGAGACCCTGTTTCTGAAAAAAAAAAAAAAAAGAAAAAGAAAAAGATTTAGACAGCTCCCAAATTAGATGTCTGAGCTACTTGGCAGAGCAATATTCATGGAAAATACTCATCAGCACTCTAGAAACAGATTATCAAAGTAGAAATAAAGCTGGATAAACTGACTTTGAAGATTCTTCTAATTTCCAGGTTTTCTCATTCTATGCAATCTAAAGCTATATTGATAAAACTATTAAATCAAAATCTGCAACAGTTGGAATTAACATATAATGTTTAGGAAAGATTTCACAATAAATACCATAGTTTTAAGAGTCATCTCCATAGAGATGAACAGAAGCCAAGATAGAGAAGGAGTTCTCTGCGGAACAAAATGAACAGAGAGAAAAATACAGAAGACTGAACCAGGGGAAATTCCACCACGAGGGTGCAATGAAGGAGACAGAGGCAGAGCAGCCTGAGAAGCAAGAAGAATCTGCATGAAGGTCATGAAACCCAAGAAAAAAAGATTTTTCGTGGAGAGAATAGCCACTCTCCCCCAATTCCACAGAGAGGTGAGGGAAAGGTGGTGGGGAGGAACAGTCCCTGGGGCTTCTCTTTAGGAAGTCCTCTGTGACAGGGGTGGTTTGTTACAGCATCCTAACCTAGCCCATATCCTGAGTAATAAAACAGACTGTTCTATGTGAATAAAGTTAGAGCAGTACATAAACTTGGGAAGTGTTTGAAAGGCAGAAGACATCTCTTATCTGTACTTCTATTTATATCTCTGCACTATAATTATGGGGCAAGATTTAAAAATATATAGTGTATCCTGTCTGAGAAAAAAAACTTCTATTCCAAAGTGACTTAAATACAGGATAAATTCTAGACCATACCTAGGACTAAGGACTGCAATACTACCTCCCATCGCTCCCAACTGTAAAAGCTAATGAACCTACAAATGGAAGGCTTATGCCCTGCAATATTTATAACAACCAGCAAGAATTCAGTCTCTACAACAATTTCAATCATGTTTTTGCACAGAATTTTTGTATACTGAAATGGAAGAGATTAGGTGTTTCTCTCTCATCTCTAGTGGAACCAAAGATAATTTCCCATGCCCTTTCTCTCTGGACACCAAAAAGTTATTAAAACATAGAAGAGAACTCATTAGGAAATAGAACCCCAAAGTTATGAGAGGGCTTTTGTGAAGCCAGCGCTCTCTTATGTATGTCACTCACTGACCAGCACCATGCGGTACTTCATTTCAACAGCCTCATTTAATCAAACTAAGAAAACAGATGACTTTTAAAAACATGATGCAATTCAAAATAAATTATTATGGTAGAGGAAATGCAAGTTCAAACAAAAACTAATTCCTTCACAAATGTAACTGAAAATCTACTTGAGAAAACAGCTTTTGGATTTATTGTTCCATAAGAGATAAACCCAATGAGAAATAACACTCTTTAAACATATAAATTAATACAAATAAAAATACTTTTATATGCATTGATAAGGTACCTATAAGGGTAGGTTCCATGTCTTATTCATCTTTTTTATCACCCTCTATCAAAGGAAAAGTACATTACCTGATAAATAATATATGCTCAAAGCAATGTTTATGGTATTATGTAATCTAAGTATACAAAAAAAAAAAATACACACTTTATTCCCCAACTGCAGACCAAAAATAATACATTCCAAAATGCTGTTAGCAGTGAACCTTCATGACCTCTAGGTCCTATTACAGCCTGTTGGTTTGTTAAACAGACGTGATAATGCAACATTTATTGTAAGAGAAGTCGTTGTAAATGCCTGAGAAGCAGGTATATAAACTTCAACCAAAGCAATTGACCACTGTCATTTGCACCACACTGGCAGGCCTCTAGAGAGTCACCGTAAGTAAACAACCCTTTTGAAAGAGTCCCAGAGGGTACAGAAGAGGCTTCCAGGGTGTCCTCTTGGAAATCAGAGTCCCATACAAGTGACCTCAGTAAATAGGAAACCCACCTGTATATATAATGCTCATGTCAGCCATAAAACTGGACAAAACCGTTTTAGTAAAACTTAGAAATTAGGAGTCTTCAGGAGAAAAACATGGAAATCAATGAACTGTATCATATATCTATGAATTCAGTACTGTCTAACATTTACATAGTGCTTTTATAATTTATGAGTTACTTCACATATAATCTTTCATTTTATGTTCACATTCACAGTAACCTTCAGAGGTAAACATTAGTCCCAATTTTACAAATGTGAAAATTGAGGCTCAGAGGATTGGAATACCAATGCCTGGTAAGTAGAACCAGGTTCACTCCCATCACTTCTGACTCATGTTGTTTCTGTCATGCAACAACTGCGTTCACAAAGGACAATTACAGAAAATTAACAGAGCCTTGTAAACCCATAATACCCACTCTGGCCAAACCCAGTAAATTCTTATGCTATTGATCTGTTATGTCACAGTCACCTAAACTCAAATAGTATGTACAAGTTGGCAAGAAAAAATTTAAGATTTTGGTTGTGTCATGAAAATATATGAGTACCATACAGTTCTGTATTGTCAGGTGTTTTTTTTTTTTTTTTTTTTTTTTTTTAGATAGGGTCTCGCTCTGTCACACAGGCTGTAGTACAATAGCACAATCATAGCTCACTGCAACCTCGACCTCCTGGGCTCAAGCTATTCTCCTACCTCAGTCTCCCGAGTAGTACAGAACCATGCCACCATGCCCAGCTAATTTTTAATTTTTTTGTAGAGACAGGGTGTTGCTATGTGGCCCAGGCTGGCCTCCAACTCCTGGCCTCAAGTGATCCTCCCACCTCAGCCTCCCAGAGCACTAGAATATCAGGCATGAGCCACCAAGCCCTGGCTACCACATGGTTTTTAAACTTGTAGTGGCAATAATAACTTGAAAGCACTACTGCCACTAAAAGCATATTTAACTACTTTCTATATGTAGGTTCACAAAAATAAGCATAAGAAACTGTCTTTTTTCTCCCCAAGATATACAGAGTTGCTCTCTGGAAGGCTACTTCAGCCCAATATGTGTATCTGATTCAGGGCTGACTTATCCAGGAGGCATAGTAGGCAGAGTGCTAGGGCCCATGATATTTTCAAGAGCCCACAAAACTGTCTCAATTTTCCTTTATTTTAAAACCAGAGGAAAAATGAATATAATAGTAATGGATGCATAATAATGAATCTAGCCTGGATGATATTTGTCTTTATACTGACATATTCATCAAACATAATTTTTAATATGTTTTTATGGAGGAAGGGACCCACAAAGGCAAAAGTGCCTGGGCCCACAGAAGACATACACGGCCCTGGTCTGATTCATCCTACTCTACACCCCATAAACATACTAAGGCAGTAATGTGTCTGGCTCCACAACCCCCACATTTTGGAATAAAGAACAGCTTAGCTGGTTTAAAGAAGGCCTCTAATTATGTACTTCTTTTGCTTCCCATATTTCTAAACTAATGAGATCTGAATTAGGTATTTCACCCATAAACAACATCCTTCCTGACTGCTTTGTGGAAAAGCACGTGTACAATTTTTTTTTCTTTTCTAATTTTTCTTTTTTTTTTTTAGAAACTGGGTCCCAGTCTGTCACTTAGGCAGGAGTGCAGTGGCACGATCAGAGCTCACTGAAGCCTCAGTCTCCTGGGCCTATGTGATCCTCCCACCTCAGTCCCCCAAAGAGCTGGAACTACAGGCACGTGCCACCGTGCCTGGTTAATTTTTAAATTTTTGGTAGAGACAGGGGTCTCACTGTGTTGCCACTGTAGTCTAAAACTCCTGACCTCATGCGATCATCCCACCTCAGCCTCCCAAAGTGCTGAGATTACAGGTGTGAGCCACTGCACCACGTCACATGTACATTTTAAAACAATTTGTCTTTAGACATCTCATACAAGCCATAAGGAAAGAGTGAATTTCAAAAAACAAACAGAAAATAGACTGTAATCATAATATCTTAAACATTTGAGTCAAGGGGCTGGAACTTTTTACATCTTAAAGAATGCAAGACATCTGAATATGGAGATAATAAAGAATAAAGCATATCTGGGAGAAAGTTGTTATTTCACCACAAGACCCGTGGCTGGCTTGTCATATTTTCAAACACATCATCAAGGTCCTACGCGTCCCAATGATGTTGTGAAAGAGCATACAAATGTAAGTGCACCTTTATTAAAGGCTGCAGACATGAACTTTCTCACTGAGATAAAATATCATCTCTGCATGATTTTTCCCTCTGACAACTCCAGGCTGATTAGAAGATCTCAGTCTGTGTCCCTCTGGCAAAGATACCACTGTAGGCAAATATACCACTTACAGTGATGCTTAATAAACTATTTTTAAGTTATCCTTGATACCATAAACTTAAAAATTGTGTGAGAATACATATATTTTATTGAAATGTAAAAAGCCATTTGAAGTCAAGGTTGGTGCTACCTCGCAAATTATAAGGACTCAAAAATGTTTGTGGAGTGACTAAATAAATGAATGCATGTTTTAGGTTAAAATAAAAAGCTCTCCAGACTATTGCCATATCTACAGAAACCAATGTCATCTAAAGATGTGTCAGTCCCACTCATGATGATACAAATGATGGTGATCATTTCATCACATGTCAGTCTTGCAGGTCATGGGTCATTGTAATAAGTCCAAGAAGAAGTGACTGGCCTCAGCTTTCTCTGCCAGTCACCATCAGGAAGCGAATGCAGACACAGTTACACAGCCAAAACTTAGACTGATTACGTAGCAATTACTATTTGTCTATAAAATGAAGTTCTGTGTCAGAAGGATTAACAAGTTTCATTCCTCATCAAAACACTGTCAATTAACTAATTAATGAATTGTTCATTAAAAAACAAATATTACGTACATACTATTTGTGCCAAAAATGTTTAACCCAAATTACTTTAGAAGAAATTAAACCATGCTAGAATATTCAATAAAATGGTTAGACTAGACTTTCCCAAAATTGAAAATAATGAAAAATTATATTGTGAGGAGGGGGGAAGGGGGAGAGATAGCATTAGGAGATGTACCTAATGTAAATGATGAGTTAATGGGTGCAGCACACCAACATGGCACATGTATACATATGTAACAAACATGCATGTTGTGCACATGTACCCTAGAACTTAAAGTATAATTTAAAAAATAATAAAAAGAAAATAAAGGAATTAGCCAAATTCAGTTTATGAACATTGATTGGATACTGTACCAAAAATTAAAACCAATTCCAAGAGATGAGATGTATTGGGGACCATTGAGGAAAGTAAAAAATGGAATATATGCTATTTATCAATGTTACATTTCTCGGATATGGTGATGATAATGTGGGTATGCAGGAGAAAGTCCATGTTCTTAGGGGATGTGTGCTGAAGTATTTGGGGTAAGTGTCATGATGTCTACAACATTTGACAAAAACAACAGCAACCTGTGTGTCGTAAAGACTCAGATAAACTTAAGGAAATGGGGTGGAAAAAGATTTTCTATGCACATAGACAACAAAAGCAAGCAGGAGTAGCTATTCTCATAACAGACAAAACAAACCTTAAAGCAATAACAGTTAAAAAAGACAAAGAGGGAAATTATATGATAAAAGGACTAGTCCAACAGGAAATTATCACAATGTTAAATATATATGCACCTAACACTGGAGCTCCCAAATTTATAAAACAATTACTACTAGACCTAAGAAACAAGATAGACAGTAACCCAATAATAATGGGAGACTTCAATATTCCACTAACAGCACTAGACGGGTCATCAAGACAGAAAGTCAACAAGGAAACAATGAACTTAAACTATATCCTAAAACACATGGACTTAACAGATATTTACAGAACATTCTACCCAATAAATGCAGAATATACATTCTATTCATCAGCACATGGAACATTCTCCAAGACAGACCATATGAAAGTCCACAAAACAAATCTCAACAATTTCAAGAAAACTGAAATTATAGTAAGTACTCTCTTAAACCACAGTGGAATAAAACTGGAAATCAACTCCAAAAGGAACTCTTAAAACCATGCAAATAAGTGGAAATTAAATAACCTGCTCCTGAATGATCATTGGATCAACAATGAAATCAAGATGGAAATTTAAAAATTCTTCAAACTGAACAATAATAGTGATACAACCTAACAAAATCTCTGGGATACAGCAAAGGTGGTGCTAAGAGGAAACTTCATAGCATTAAATGCCTACATGAAAAAGTCTGAAAGAGCACAAATAGACAATCTAAGGTCACATCTCAAGAAACTGCAGAAACAAGAACAAACCAAACTCAAGCCCAGCAGAAGAAAAGAAATAACCAAGATCAGAGCACACTAAATGAATTTGAAACAAAAAAAAACACACACACACACAAAAGACAAATGAAACAAAAAGCTGATTCTTTGAAAAGATAAATAAAACTGATAGACCATTAGTGAGATTAACCAAGAAAAGAAGAGAGAAGATCCAAGTAAGCTCAATTAGAAATGAAACAGGAGATATTACAACCAATACCACAGAAACACAAAAGATCATTCAAGGCCACTATGAACACCTTTACGCCCATAAACTAGAAAACCTAGAGGATATGGATAAATTCCTGGAAATACACAACCAGGAACAAATAGAAACTCTGAACAGACCAATAACAAGCACTGAGATTGAAATGGTAATTTAAAAGTTGCCAACAACAAAAAAGTCCAGGATCACATGGATTCACAAATAAATTCTATCAGACATTCAAAGAATTGGTACCAATCCTTTTGACACTATTCCACTAGACGGACAAAGACAGAATCCTCCCTAAATCATTCTATGAAGCCAGTATCACCCTAATACCAAAACCAGGGATGGACATAACAAAAAACTACAGAACTATATCCTTTATGAACATAGATGCAAAACTCATCAACAAAATACCAGCTAACCAAATCCAACAACATATCAAAAAGATTGTCCACCATGATCAAGTGAGTTTCATACCAGGGATCCAGGGATGGTTTAATATACACAAGTCAATAAATGTGATATACCACATAAACAGAATTAAAAACAAAAATCACATGATAATCTCAATAGATGCAGAAAAAGTTATTTGACAAAATCCAGCATCTTTTATGATTAAAACCCCCAGCAAAATCAGCATAGAAGGGGCACACCTTAAGTTAATAAAAGCCATCTATGGACAAACCCACAGCCAACATTATACTGAATAGGGAAAAGTTGAAAGCATTCCCCTGGAGAACTGGAACAAGACAAGGATGCCCATTTTCACCACTTCTATTCAACACAGTATTGGAAGTCCTAGCCAGAGCAATCAGACAAGAGAAAGAAATAAAGGGCATCCAAATCAGTAAAGAGGAAGCCAAACTGTTGCTGTTTGCTGATGACATGATCATACACCTAGAAAACCCTAAAGACTCTTCCAAAAAGCTCCTGGAAATGGTAAATGAATTCAGCAGTTTCAGGATACAAAATTAATATACACAAATCAGTAGCCCTGCTATACACCAACAGCAACCAAGCTGAGAATCAAATGAAGAACTCAAACCCCTTAATCATAGCCATAAAAAAGATATTTAGGAATATACTTAACCAAGGAGGTGAAAGACCTCTACAAGGGAGACTATAAAACACTGCTGAAAGAAATCATAGATGACACAAACAAATGGAAACACATGGTCATGGATGGGTAGAATCAATATTGTGAAAATGACTCTACTGCCAAAAGCAATCTACAAATTCAATGAAATTCCCAACAAAATACCACCATCATTTTTCACAGAACTAGAAAAAACAATCCTAAAATTCATGTGGAACCAAAAAGAGCCCACAAAGCCAAAGCAAGACTAAGCAAAAAGAACAAATATAGAGGCATTACATTACCCGACTTCAAACTATACTATAAGGCCCTAGTCACCAAAACAGCGTAATACTGGTATAAAAACAGGCATGTAGACCAATGCAACAGAATAAAGAACCCAGAAATAAAGCTAAATATTTATAGTCAATGGATCTTTGACAAATCAAACAAAATCATCAAGAGGGGAAAGGATACCCAATTTAACAAATGGTGCTGGGATAACTGGCAAGCCACATGTGGAAGAATGAAACTGGATTCTCATCTCTCACCTTATACAAAAATCAACTCAAGATGGATCAAAGACTTGAATCTAAGACCTGAAACTATAAAAATTCTAGAAGATAACATCAGAAAAACCCTTCTAGACATTGGCTTAGGCAAAGACTTCATGACCAAGAACCCAAAAGCAAATGCAACAAAAACGAACATAAATAGATGTTACTTAATTAAACTAAAAAGCTTCTGCACAGCAAAAGAAATAATCAGCAAACAGACAACCCACATGTAGGAGAAAAATCTTCACAATCTATACATCCAACAAAAGACTAATATCCAGAATCTGCAATGAACTCAAACAAATCAGCAAGAAAAAAAACAAGTGGATCCCATCAAAAAGTGGGCTAAGGACATGAATAGACAATTCTCAAAAGAGGATATACAAATGGTCAACACACATAGGAAAAAATGCTCAACATCACTAATGATCAGGGAAACGCAAATCAAAACCACAGTGCAGTACCACCTCACTCCTGCAAGGATGGCCATAATCAAAAAAGAATAAATGTTGATGCAGATGTGGTAAAAAGGAAATACTTTTACACTGTTGGTAGGAATGTAATCTAGTGCAACCATTATGGAAAACAATGTGAAGGCTCCTTAAAGAACTAAAAGTAAATCTACCATTTGACCCAGCAATCCCACTCCTGGGTATCTACCCAGAGGAAGAGAAGTCATTATACAAAAAAGATACTTGCACACGCATGTTTATAGCAGCACAATTCACAATCGCAAAAAATATGGAAGCAGCCCAAATGCCCATCAATCAACAAGCAGATAAAGAAAATGTGGCATACACACACACACACACACACACACACACACACACATACATACACCATGGAATACTACTCAGCCATAAGAAGGAACGAAATAATGGCATTTGCAGCAACCTGGATGGAATTGGAGACCATTATTCTAAGTGAAGTAACTCAGGAATGGAAAACCAAACATTGTATGTTCTCACCCATAAGTGGGAGCTAAGCTATGAGGATGCAAAGGCATAAGAATGATACAATGGATTTTGGGGACTTGGGGGAAAGGGTGGGAGGGGGAGTGAGGGAAAAAAGACTACAAATTGGGAACAGTGTATGCTGCTCAGGTGATGGGTGCACCAAATCTCAGAAATCACCACTAAAGAACTTATTCATGTAACCAAACACTACCTGTTCCCCAAAAGCCTATTGAAATTTGAAAAACAAAAAGACCCCATGTGTGTGTGTGTACACATGAGGGAATGTGTTTGTATAGAAAAAGAGACAGACAGTAAGGAAGCAAACGTGGCAAAATAGTAATAATTGTAGAATTAAGTTATGAGTGTTCATCGTATCATTCTTTCAATTATGTAACATTCAACATTTTCAAAATTAAAAGTTAGGGGAAATGTAAATAAGAATAATGTTATTGAGAAATGTTTAAAGACATAAAAGGTGTCTTTGATTATAATTCTAAGTTTAAAGAGGAAGTTTCAAAATAACGTACAGGATAATTCTATTTGGGGATATATATTTGGATCAATATACACAAATACATTAATAGAGGTCACTATAATTGGAGCCCTGTAAAGTTGTGCAACACAGCAACCTCAAGAATTTATCTCTAGGCAGCATGATTATGGTGACTTCTGCTTTCTTATTTTTATTTCCAAAAATTACCTACTTTTACATATATGCATTAATACATACATACACATATACATATGAATTACTGTTTAAGAGAATGAGACCTGGATCTTAGATCATGTTAGAACATATCAAAACTTTGCAACACTGGGTCCTGTTGAAAATCTGTTTGTGTTAAAGCCAGTTAATCTTATCTTTACACTATTAAGATTAAATATAATTAAATCATTTTACTTGAAAAAAATGGGTGACAATAATTCTAGACTCCTGATTACCATTGGGAATATGAATATATTGCTCCAGAGGGCATAACTAATGGCCTATGGGTGGGAACCACATTGAGACAGAATTCAGCTCATTATAAGACTGAATGTTGCAATGAACAAGTATCTAACAAGGGAATGAAATGCATCATGCTCTAAGTACCTGTGGAAGTAGGTTAACCACCTATTAGGGATGGTATTGGAAGGAGGGACAGGGCACTATGTAAACTCTAATTACATAGTAGCCTGTCACTGACTAACTAGAGACAAAAGAGAAAATCAACACTCTCTGGTGTGGATGCTATATTAAAGAAATTGGATTCAGTAAACTGAAGTGTAATACTTTTAATTAATCCACCAAATTACTCAACCAAAAAACCAAAGTGTGTTTTCTGCAATCATGACCAAAATTATTTCTAACTATATGAACTCTGTTTTAAATGTTGGTGTGTTCACACAATGGAACACTGCTTTGAAATTTAAAATGAAGAACAAACTATTAATACACGCAACTGTGTGAGTATATGTCAAAAACCTTATGCTGAGCAAAAGCAGCAATACAAAAGAACACATGCTGTATGATTTCATTTATATTCATTTCAAAAGTAGATAAAACTGATCTGACAGAAATCAAAAGATGGCCACAATGGGTGTAGAAAGAATGAATGAAAAGGGGCACAGGGGAACTTTCTGGGGTGATAGAAATCAATGTTCTATATCTTGTTTTATACACCCTTGGTAGTTACATGGGTGTATATAATCGTCAAAGTTCATTGAGCTGAACACCTAGACCTGTGTGCTTTTTGTATATAAATTAAACTTCCACGAAAAAATTAAAATTATATTTTTAAAACATCACTTTGCATCATTGGAAGAACTCAAAACTTACCAAGCGATTTCTTTTTACTGTAGAACTACCTGATCTTTCACCAGGTCTCAACAGGTGGCCGACCTAAGAAAGCAGAAGTATGCAATATTAGTATCTGAAAAATGCACAATAACTATAAATTTGCCTCCTTTAACTTTCTTCCTAGACAAATCTAGATAACTAGGAAGTCACTGACACAGGAAGGAACAACAGATTGAATTTATCAGGCTTTAGTCCAGCCAGATAAGAATAATTCTGTACAAAAATAATCTTTGTATTTTAAAGGCCATATGAGACAACTCAAGGTAAGCACAAATATGCCACTCAATTTGGCATTAAAATTGAGTGAAACAGATCTCAAATCCTGTGAATCAGAATATCTCAGGGGTAAGGTTCCAGAATCTGCCTTTTATTTAAGTGCCATAGGTGACTCTTTCACAAGCCATAGCTGAGAACCACAACTGAACTTCGAGAACTATGTGTGAGAGGAAATTACTGCCCAGGCTCTAGAGAAACAAAATGCAATCCAAAACTTTCCCTCAATTTATTCTCATGTATGTAAGTCTTCTCTGGGCAGTTATTTTTTTAAAACCAGAATAATATCATTATTAGATTTCATTTTTCCCTACATGTGGTCTAATTTCCTTCATTCTGTAAACTCTTAGAGATTTAGAATGAGAAATGAAGGAGCAAACAAGTGATTTCAAACATTCAAAACCCAAAATACCATGGAAATAAACGCACTTTTGCAAACATATGACGGTGCAGGCAGAGGTACTGACCGCATGCTCTTTCAGTTAGAAAAAACAAAATGACTGGTTTGTTTCCTGCTCAGGAAAGTGGTGTGGCAGGATGCAGCCAACGTACATAAAGAAGAAGTTGGTCAGTCATATGGTGACCAGAGAAGGGGAAGAACAACACTTATGGCTTAGTAGTTACAAGAAAAGAGGTTGCAGAGGAAGTTCATCAACACGCACTCTCCACTACAAATCACCAAGAAGTCTAAAAAGCCTGAGACCATTTCTTCCTTTTCTGGCCCCTGGGGTATGCCTGACAAACAGGGTCACTGATACTTTGCAGGACCCAGTGTTTTATAGGGACCAGGTAACTAAAACTTATGAATCCAAGCAAGGAGATAGGGGTGTCGCTGCCAGGTGTTGCTAAAAGCAAGGCTAGGTCATCATATATGACCCCATCAGTAACTCCCCTGTGGCTCCCTCCGCACCTTCAATCAGCTGCCAGCAAGGCTGCCCAAGACCATGCCTCCTAGCCCCACCTCTCTACTCCCCCACCCCAGCCCCAAGCAGTGGGTTATCTCCAGGACATGCCTGCTGACCAGTGCTTGCTCTCCCGCTATGTTCCTCCCTTGTTCCAGGCGTGGCCACCTGTAGACCAGTGTCCACATCAAAGCCAGAGTCATCATTATAAAAGGAGAATGGCATCATGTCACACTCCTGCTAAAAACCCTGCCAACACCTCTTGTTGGCCTCAGGAAAAAAGCTGTAACATGACTCCTAGGACCTTCTGCAACGTGGTCCCTGCTCATCTTTCCAGCCTGATTCCTCATCACTCTCCCTCCCTGTTCCCATGCTTCTCTGCACCTCCTCATGTCTGCACTCCAGAAATATACAACTCAGCTTCCTTCCATTTGGGAGCCTTCACACATGCTCTTCCCTCTGCCTGTAGCCATCTGTCTCCACTCCCTTTATCAGACTAGCTCCTTTTCATCTGTCCAATGGCAACTCATATATCATTTCCTTTAGGAGGCCTTCTCCGACTTCCCCAAATCAGAGATAGGAGGAGCATTTCCTGTGCGTTCCCGTAGAACCTGGCACTGCCCATGTGAGAGCCCCAATCACTCTAGAATACATTTTTCTATTATATTGGCTATTTTCCTATTATTCCACAAACTCCTTTAGGACAGGGCTCCATAGCTGTATCTCCAGCATCTAATGCCTGTCTAGCACATAGTAATGCTCAGTAAACACTTGTTGAATGAAAGATTAATTTCCACAAGAAATGGAGGAAGGGCTTCCAAATGCTAAAAGACATTTTCCTTTCCGTAACTATCCCTCCCTGGATCCCAGACCCCAGTCCCCAGGCCCAAAATGTCTCAGATCTGCCTTCTCAAGCTGGAGTGGCTGCAGCTTTTTTGGCTGCTCCCTCCCTTTTTCTGGTCCCTATCTTCTTACACACCCTTATCTTCAGCCTGGGAAGAACCTCAAAGCATGAGCAAAACTGGGTTAGCAATAGGAAGAGTGTTGCAGGCAAATTGAAGAGCAGAAGAAAGAAGAGAAAATGAGCAAATCTGGGGAGAGGAGGCACTATAATTACAAAGGAAGATACACAAAAAGGATGTTTGGCGGTAAAGACTTCCTGTGAAAAATACCACAGACACAAGTGAGTTTTCATGGGTGAAGGACTTTGTTGTTTCTTTGTTTCACAAAATACTCAAACAAAAAACAAAATTGTTTTTGTTTCGCAGAATAGTCATAGAAACAAATACAAAATGGTACTGGGCAGGTGAATGAATTCTGTGACAATGACATCTGTATCTGGTGGCCCCACTTGCCCAGAGGATAAAGGCTCATCAGCAAGTTCCAAGCCAACTTGTTAGGGCTTGAAAATTCGCCAGTGGGACTAAGTCAACATGTTCTGTGTTCATGGGCTGAGTCCCCAGAGCAGAGGAAAAGAAGAACAATTCTTTAAGCAAGATGAAAAAAAGAGGGGACTCTGTACCCAAACAGTGGCAATGAGAATGCAGACAGAAGACATTTATCTCTCAGAAAGCTAATCAAAGTACCAGGCACTTGGCAGCTTATCCTTTCTTTGTCCTTATCGGTTTGCTAGATTGGTTTGTGGGATTGGTACTAACAGATAACAAAGATGAACTTAAATACAATTGTGTAATGTAAGGTAACTAAGGAGAAAATATCCGTGTAACCTCTTCTCTATCTTATTTTAGATCTTCCTGCTAGCACTTCTCAGTTTAAAAGTTTCTAGACATTCAAACATAAAGCAATGTCATATTCTTCCATATTCTTCCTAAAATTACTTTTAAAACATACAGCTATGTTGCTATTGTTAATTTCTCCAATATCATCTTCCAAAGTGTCTTTGAAACCTTTTATTTTGAACATACTGAATAAATCTATTTTTCAATTTTAGCCATTTTTCCTTGTGTAGAAAATATTCTGTCATGGGAATTATATAATCACTATTGCATGAAATAAACAATATTTCTCTAAGATTTCCAGAAGTTGTTTCTTATTAATGATCCTAGTCAAGTGTTGTCACTCTCTAAAACATAAAGTAACATCGAAAAAATAAGAATTGACATTCAAGTCCATGTTTCCTCAAATCCAGTCTTTTTCTAGTAGCAATGACAATCAGGTATACTTTACGGAGGACTCATAGTAATGTAGCAGATTCTAGTTTAACTCTAGAAGCAACATTTAGTTCTGTCATTCTTGCAAATTTATCAACTCACCGAAATACCACCACTGATACTCGCTCCACCTCTAAAGGTTGTCGGAGTAAAGAAAAAGTCATCTTTCGCTGAACTTTTGGAACAGTAAAGATCTAAGGAAATAGAGTAAACAAAATCAGTTGAAAGAAAAAGGTTTGCTAAAGTCAAGTCTAGCTCTAGAAGCAGGAACTTAGGATTTTGAAATTTAACCCTTTACAAGTACTGAAGCAAACAATATTTACAAGAATAAGTTCTCCCTCTTAAAAACTGCCTCAAAGTAGAGGAAATGGAAAAACGAAAGCTGTTGGATGGGTCTTATCTTTCCCTTAGCTTCGTCTTATGCCAGGGATTAAAATGGTAGTTTCTTCATGTGCAAATCCTAGAGGGTTGTTTTTAATAAGGGAAGTGTGAGAAAGTAGAGAGAGGAATGTAGCAAATAATAGCTACGGACTTTACATATATTAATTTATTTTTAAAAGCAATGCATATTTGTTTTAAAGATTGAAATTCGCACTTCCACAATTTTTTTTTTTTACATTTCAGGTTTAGGTGTTGAATCTTGGTCATGGAAAATAATTTTCTAATGCAAGAAATAGCAAAGTCAAAAGAAGATGCCAGTTTGTGCAGGGAAATTAAAGAGTTGGTTTTAGACACCTTGAGATTGAAGATAACAAGACCTCCATGCTGGAACTGCTACTTAAGCATCCTGTGAGGAAGAGATCAGCCTTCCACAAGGAAGTCTCTTCTTACACTGAAAATGGGCACATCTGGGTGCAGGTGATGCACCACTTTAAGCAAAGGATTAAAATGGAGAGTCTCTTTAATGCTCTGAGGCCATACAGCAATCAAGTTATTACAGCTAATTCCCCTTGCTCTGATTCCATGCTCACCAAGCAACCTGCTGATAATAATCTGCTTTCCCACAGAAGCCTGCCCACAGGGAAAGAATGCACTTGTCATGCTGGAGTGAACATTCTGGTTCTCCTGACAGAGTATGTATTTTAAATTAATAAATTGTCATTCTTATTTTATATCATCAGTTTCCTGAGCTACTATTAATCTGCCCCCAGAAAGATCTGTTTTGGGTGTGCTATTGAATTACAGTCCACAGTCCACAGGACAAATGGCCCACTCTGGCCATAGTAAACTCACCAAAAGCCATCCAAGAGAACAGCCCTCAGAGCTGTTCGGGGGGATGGGGAAGCAGGACATGGTGGTCAGAAGCCTGTCCTTTGGGGCCACACACCCTATTCTTGGATTCCTGCTTTTCCCACTAACTCATTACAGAATCTGGGGCAAATACGCTCTGTAAACTTCAGAGCCAACCTGGGTGGGTCGTGGGGACAGGGCACATAATGAGAGTGTGCATTTGATATTAGTTATCTTAAAGGCAGACCATTGATGTCTCTTTGTCAACGTTTCTGCATAAACATTAGGAACAAATGAGGACAGCAAGTGTAACTCCTTTAAGACATTCTGCAATAAAAGAAAGGAGACAATGGCTGGGCAGGGTGGCTTATGCCTGTAATCCCAACACTTTGGGAGGTTGAAGTGGGAGGACTGTTTGAATCCAGGAGTTCTGGACCAGCCTGAACAAATAAATAATTATTTATTTATTTGTCTCTACACAAATAAATAAATAAACGGACATAAGAGTGAACAGATGATGGGACTTAAACAGAAGCTGTGTTTGCAGTGAGGAGCTAGGGGGCATGTGGTAAACTGAGGGGTTAGGGCCAGTGGAAAGAGAAAGATTGAAGACATGAAGTAGAGTGACAGAAAAGCAAAGGAATTAGAGGAGATTGGAAAAGAACGGGAAAAGGAAGGAGCCAGGGCAGTTGAGAAAGAGACAGGAGCAGTGGAGGCCAGGAAAAAGCACAGGCAGAGCCTTGGCAGTCCACCTCGCTGGCCCGGAGACCTGCCCAGGCGAGCCCCTCCCTGCCTGTCTCCTATCTGAGAGCCTAGGGAGGAACTGAAGTGTTCCCACCAGGGTGGGGATCTTCTACTTCCTTTAGGTATGGGTGTTCTCCAGTTCTCTGAAGACTCAGGACAAAGCAGGCCAAAGACGAAGGGACCCAATATGGAACATGCCCAAGCCCAGACTCAATACCCAATGTACCCAACCCTAGATCGCTTTCTATGCTCCCTTCTCTGTTCTGCTCTGCTTGCCTCCTCTCCTCTTTGGAGACAGAGTTCTACACAGAAGAGACTTTTAGAATAGCAAGGTTCAAGTCCCAGCTCAGTGGCTTTCTATCTAGCATTACTTTGAGCAAGTCACGTACCCTGCCTGAGACTCAATCTCCACATCTGTAAAGTGGAGATGGGAATGCCTTCCTCCAAGCTGTGTGAGGTTAAGTAGACAGATATGAACAGTTCACTCCATAAAAATGTGTTCCCTCCACCTCATTTCCACCTCCCCAGTCTACTTTTTCTCCTCTTACTCCATCTCCTTCTCTCCCAGTTTCCTTTCCGTTTCCCTAACGTTTCTTCACAATTCTCAATAAGGCCCCTGCTTCCCATCCCAACCCAACATCTCTCTGAGGACTAACCCAATGAAGCATGGAGAGGAAGAGGCTCCCTTTGAGGGCTGCACCAGTGTGGGCTTGAGCAGGAGCCCAGCCTGAGGATGGCAAGCAAGGATGACAGGAGGAAGGAACAAGCCCGTCTCTCCTCCGGCTGCCCAGCCCTTCCCCTTTCCTCCCTCTGGCCCTAGGTTCCCAGAGCCTGAAGAGCAAAGCCTCAGAGAGTCCTCCCACCTTGGGACCCATGTAGGGGTGACCTTGCTGTCACACCCACAGGCATCCCTGCCTGCCAACCCAAAATACTACCTGCAGCCCCAGTGCTGGCCCCCTGAGGATCAGGTAGGATTGGGGAACTGAAACTCAGCTACGAGACCCCAGAGACTGGCGATCCAGATGAAGCAGAGAAATCTCAGCCTAAGAGCTAAGACCAGTGAGAGAAAAGGAACAAGCCCAGGTTTCTGCCCTGAACGTGTGCAGCTTTGAGTGTGAGTGTGACGGTGGGCACTAGAGATAATTCTATTCGGTATCGGTGACAGCTGCCAACAGCCACAGTGCTTGTAGATTGTAGGAACTGTACAAAAGTAGAAGTAAAAAAAAATATTAAGCAAATCTGTGTATGTGTGTATGTGTGGGCGCGTGTAAAAGTCAAATTTATAAGGCCGGGCACGGTGGTTCACACCTGTAATCCCAGCACTTTGGGAGGCCGAGGCGGGTGGATCACCTGAGATCAGGAGTTCAAGACCAGCCTGACCAACACGGAGACACCCCATGTCTACTAAAAATACAAACATTAGCTGGGCGTGATGGCGCATGCCTGTAGTCCCAGCTACTTGGGAGGCTGAGGCAGGAGAATCGCTTGAGCCCAGGAGGCAGAGGTTGCAGTGAGCTGAGATCGTACCACCGCACTCCAGCCTGGGCAACAGAGCAAAACTCCATCAAAAAAAAAAAAAAAAAGCCAAATTTATAAATGGCTTGCAACTACAGGTATATGCAATTACCATGCCTCAACAATAAATTATTGTTATATTTCCTGTATAACAAATAGCAGGTTAATTGTTGTGAGTTGTCATGTCCATACAGGAGTCTCTTTATATTCTAGTCATGCAGCCGTTACCCAGCCACAACATTTCAAAGCTGCCCTTCTTCCTCTCACGTATCCCCTGTTCATTTTCCTTCTTGGTCTCCTGGTTTCCTCTTTTTTATTATTATTATTATTTTTTTTTCCATAGGTTATTGGGAAACAGTGTTTGGTTACATGAGTAAGTTCTTTAGTGGTGATCTGTGAGATTTTGGTGCAGCCATCACCCAAGTAGTATACACTGCACCCAATTTGTAGTCCTTTATTCCTCACCCCCTTCCTGCCCTTTCCCCCTGAGTCCATAAAGTCTACTGTGTCATTCTTATGCCTTTGCATCCTCATAGCTTAGCTCCCACTTAAGAGTGAGAACATACAATGTTTGGTTTTCCCTTCCTGAGTTACTTCAATCAAAACTTCAGGGAACAATGGAAGCACTTATGAAATGCATTCTATTTTCCTTTTCTCTTTTCTTCTCTTCCTTTCCTAGCCTGCTCTTGCTGGTCTCTTTCTCATTTTCCCCTCCTTGTCCTCATCCTGTCCCTCTTCTCTCAACCCTGCTTTGGCCATCTTCCTTCCTCTTCTCACTTCCCTATTGCTCCGCCAGTGCTGGGGTTAGGCCGCCCAAGTTTGCTCCTGTTAACCCTAGAATCTCAAGTAAGTTCCCCTCCCTTCTAAGCTCCAGTTTTCTCCTCTGTGGACTCAGAGCAACTCATAGGATCACTAGGAAAACTAAACCAATCCATTCCCATAAAGAAAAGCTCAACGCCTCCTGCCACAAAGTTAGTAGTCAATAAGGGAAAGCGATGATTATTTTTATTTTTCTTAAAATGTATTTTTTTAACTCTCCACGTGAAGAAAACCTCCTACCAAATTTGAGAACCATCTCCTCCCTCTACTGACATTCAATTATCAAAGACTTATCAGGTGCCTAGTCTATATCTAACCTGGGCTGGGCACGAGGGAGGCAAAAATTCATTTCCAGTCTTTCGAAAGCCCACAGTCTGGGGAAGATGAGAGCAGACAGACACATAAAAGACCACTCAAATGGTGAGTGTAGGCCAGGCGCAGCGGCTCACACCTGTAATCCCAACACTTTGGGAGTCCAAGGTAAGCAGATGCCCCCTGTCTCCTCACTTGAGTCCAGGAGTTTGAGAGCAGTCTGGGAAACATGGCGAAATCCCGTCTTTACAAAAAACACAAAAAATTAGCCGGGCATGGTGGCTCACACCTCCAGTCCCATTGCCTGGGAGGCTAAAGTGGGAGGACCACTTGAGCCCAGAAGCTCAAGGTTGCAGTGAGCTGTGATTGCGCCACGTCACTCCAGCCTGGGTGACACACAAGTCCCTGCCTCAAAATAAATAAATAAATAAATATTTTTAAAAAGGATGATGAATGTAGGGCTATGGTAGAAGGAGGGATGGAGAACTATGGAGGCAGAGAGAATGCAGTCACATTCTGCATTCTGACTTTGCAGAGTCAGCGAAGACCTCACAGATGGCAATTGTGAGTTGAGTCCTTTTGAAAGGAAAGGAAGAGCTTCCTAAACAAAATAAGGTAAGGACAAGTTAAAGGAATAGCATGAGGAAAGGCCAAGTGTTATGAAAGGGAAGGAAGGTTTGGGGAGCAGTGATAGTCGTGGCAAGCAGAGCATACAGGCACAGGAAGAATGTGCAGTGATATGGGGCTGGCAAGGAAGGTAAGAGCTGGATTCTGAAAGGATCATCTTCATCAGTGTCCTCATCATCACCGCCATTCACTGGGGACTTGGCCTTGTGCTAAGCACTTGATGTGTGTTGTCTTATTCAGTCCTCCCCAAAACTCTATGAGCAGGAATTATCATTATCCCCATTTTATAGATAAGGTGACACAGAGCATCGCTATGGTCAAGATCCTGTGGTTGCTCCTGCAGGTTGCAGGGAGACAGAAGAGGTATCTAAGTAGAATGGCACAATTAGAATTCAGCCCTCTTTTCCATTATCCTTGTTCCTTTTTGTCTTTCTGTGCCAGTCCAGGCTGTCAGAGATTTTAGGAAGGTTAATCTCACAGTATGGGCTGGCAGAAAAGGAGATGGGGGAGCAATGACAACTGGCAAATGGGGCTGAATTCTAGAAATGTTTCCATAGTTAAATATGCAGTTTATAAATGATAAATGATCTGTATGGGCCAGACATGGTGGCTCATGCCTGTAATCCCAGCTGGAAGGCCGAGGAGATGGATTGCTTGAGCCCAGGAGTTAGAGACCAGCCTAGGCAACATAGTGAGATCCCGTCTTTTCAAAATAAAATAAACGGTCTGTGTGTTTGGATGCAGAACAAGGAGGAATCTGGGGTGACTTCCAGGTTTTTGCCTTGGGACTCTGAGGGAATAGAGGTGCCACTATGACGATAAATACAGCAGTAAAGGGAAAAGGAGGAGAAGGTGAAGGGGCAGAAGAAGGAATTGGGATGAAAAAATAATGAATTTAGTTTGAAAATGTAGGCCTCTTGATCATTGAAAACATCTTCACAGCACAAAAGACAAAAAAACAGATTTGTAGACTTGGAATCATCAACATATAAGGAAGGAGCGAAGTCAAGGGGAATGAATGACCTCACCCAGAAAGAACAAGAGGTGAGGAAAAGACAGGATGAGGAACAAGGACAGAGCTCTAGAGGGCGCTCAACTGCAAAAGAAAGGTCAGAGAAGGATCCATTGAAATGAAATGCTGTGGCCCTCCCTCTGTGACCTCTTCCCCCAGGCATCTAGCACAGTGCCTGGCACTGGGTAGGTACTCAAATTTCAGTTGAGTAAATAAAAGGAGAAAGAAAAGCAAGGTAGCTTTAAAGTAAGGAAGGAACATGTTTCCAAAAACATAACAATCAATATGTAATATTTAACAAGAATTTTTATTATATTTGAAATATATAATGTTGCTAGGGGGTTACCATTTTTTAATATCTTTTCATGAGAAATTCTAAAAATAAATACTTGTTTCTAATTCCTACTCATGCTATACAAGAATCTAGATTACACACATTAAGTTTTGTTTTTTATTTATTTTTTTATTTTATATATTTTTTTAGAAACAGAGTCTCGCTCTGTCACCCAGGCTGGAGTGCAGTGGCCTGATCTCAGCTCACTGCAACCTCCACCACACGGTTCAGACAATTCTCCTGCCTCAGCCTCCTGAGTAGTTGGGATTACAGGCATGCGCCACCAAGCCTGGCAAATTTTTGTATTTTGTAGAGACGGGGTTTCACCATGTTGGCCAGGGTAGTCTCAAACTCCTGACCTCAAGTAATCCGCTCGCCTCAGCCTCCCAAAGTGCTGGGATTACAGGCATGAGTCACTGCATCCAGCCAAACATACATTAAGTTTAATTTCAATGAGAGCTACAATTTCCAATTTACTTTTAGATGGTGAGTTAACTTTTTTCCCACTAAATGAAAATATTCAATATGCCACATATGAACAAAATAAAATTCTCCCACCCACAAAAAAATCCTCCAGGGATACAAAAAAATCATTTGTTCCCTTATTTTTAAAGACTTCTGCAGAGACAATATACAGGCACAATATAGGTTAAAATAAATCACTCTGTGGTTTCTCAAAAAAAGTGAAAATAGATCCACCATATGATTCAGCAATCCCACTACTGGGAATATATCCAAAAGAAATAAAATAAGTACATTGAAGAGATACCTGCACTCCCTTGTTTATTGCAGCACTATTCACAATAGCCAAGATATGGAAGCAATTATGTTTATTCTTGAGGAATAAAATTTTTAAATGTGGTATTTATATTCAATGGAACATTATTCAGCCATGAAAAAGAATAAAACTCTATCATTTGCAGCAACGTGGATGGAACTGGAAGATATTATGTTAAGCAAAATAAGCCAGGCACAGAAAGACAAATATCACATATCCTCTGTCATATGTGGGAGCTAAAAAAGTTGATCTCATGAAGGTAGAGAGGGAGAATGGTGGTTACCAGAGGCTAGGAAGGGGAAGAGGAAGAAGGGGATGAAGACAGGCTAGTTAATGGGTACAAACATATAGTTAGATAGAAGGAACAGATTCTAGTATTTGATAACACAGTAGGATGACAATAGATAATGCTAATTTATTGCACCTCAAAATAGCTAGCAGATTTGAAATGTTCCCAACACAAAGAAATGATAAGTGTTTGAGGTGATATATATGCTAATTGCCCTGATTTGATCATTGCACATCGTATGCATATACCAAAATATCACATGTACCCCATAAATATGTGCAGTTATTACATATCACATAAAAAATAAAAAATAAATTTTAAAAAATCAAAACTGAAATCACTCTGAGATTACATTTTGCAGTAAAGGCCAGCATGGAGCAACAGCTGAGTAAAAGGGGGAGGGGGGGGGGCGGGGAAAATGCTTCATGGGCACAGGTGTTGGTAATCCCACAAGAACACCTCTATTTCCTCATTTCCTTTCTAACAAGCCTTCAGCTTCCAATTAATGTTTTTCACCAGTTTTCTTTTCTTCAAAACAGCTAATTGTTAACCAGGGACCCGAGACACTCTCTTGCCTATAAACAAAACAACTAGAAGGATACCTTTTTCTGTTCAGACAAATTTTAGCACTGAAAACATAACCCTCAAACCGCAGAGGGCTAGCTCAGTGCAAACTGTTCATGTCTAAAGCATAAATTGACCATAAACAATATATTGAATAGGTGCACTGGATACAAACTCCATGAAAAAAATAAAACCAACTACCACCAAAGGAAGTGAACAAGACCTACAAACCAAGAAGAAATGCACATTTATGCTGCTGTCATTGATCATTTAATAGGCATGCTAACAGAAAAAAAAATAGAAATTTCAAACAACAAAAAAGAAAATGTCCTATCTCCCATTTCCAACTAACTCCCCCAAATTTATTTTTTCACAAAAGGAGAATAATAAAGAATATTTGTGAAATCTTAGTCACCAAGATGAAAACAGCAAAAAAAAATAGGGATCTGGAGAAAAGAAACAGATCGTTCCAACCAGCCCACAGCTAAATTTCCACTTCATCTCACTAACCATTGAATGCTACCCATCTACTCACCTCAACCCAGACCTAATCCTCTCCCCCAAAAGGAAGATTTCCCAGCAGTGCAGGAAGATCAAACATGACCATGTCAAGGGGAAAAGCAAGGCTACTCTGAAAGCTCGAGCGATGATACAGAACACAGACTGGGTCTCTAGGGGGTATTCTTGAAAACCTGAGATCAAGTCCCGGAAAAACACTCTTGACCACTTACCACCACCGGAAGCTGCTAGATGGCAATCAGAATCAGCATCTCATCAGAAGAAGAGGAAGACGTTACAAGAAAGCAGCTTCACTACCAGTGAGGAATTGAGGGAGAAAAGCACTCCTTGGAAAAATGCTGAAAGCCCTGAAGAGCCTCTCCTTCCCTAGTTGCCTGCTCCTGCTGACAGGACAGAACTGGTTAATCTTGGAGAAACAAAAGGAAAATCCCAAGAGGCTGGCTTCTGAGGATGGCTTCTTCTATGGGAATCAAGAATTCAGAAGGATGAAAATGAACTGTGGAAGGGGACACCAGCTACCAGGTCTGCTTACCAAACTTTTACCAGCCCTTGACTGAGCAAGATAAGCAAATCTCTTTGCAGTTCCCACCTGCTTTTGCAGAGATGAAAGAATCAGCAGTGAGTTTTTGTCTTTTTTTTTTTAATCATCACAAGGGAAGTTCGGCTCTCTTATGGATGAAAGCTAAGCATACTCAAGAGACATTTAGTAGGCAAAGCAATGACACTTCTTTCCCAACATCCTTAATTTCAGCACAGAGGATGCAAACATTAACCCTGATGATACCAAAGAACAAATGCCCATAGGAAATGGTTTTACATTTTTTAGTTTGGAATTGCTTTTAAGGGGGTTCTGGTCGTTAAAGTGGGATTAGATGAAAATAAAATATTTTGGTGCATATCTATTTTTAAAAGGAAGAATATGGCTTCTTTTAAATATGCCTAAAGCCATCTAGGAATTTTCCAGAAGTTGCATCAGATTTGCCAGTTAAGTACTGAAATCAAATAGATTTTAATCATGTCTTTATCACCAGAGCAAGCTAATCCCCTGCGCACTGTCAACTCCACTCTCCTGGAACATCCTCACACTGGGCCCTCAGGTTTTCACAGAAACAGGAGCCTTTTCCTACCAAGGTTCCACAGTAACAAGAAACTACTATCTCTCCAGAATCCAATGAGGACCACATTTTCTTTATCAGAACAGATAGGAGACTGAAACCACCTTTGCAAAAATTATAACAGTGAGAAAATTATGACAGTGAAAGACATCTAACCTAACTGACTCCATCTTGCTTCTAACCTCCAAGATGTCCTTGTCATTCCTGGGCACAGGCTGAACTAACTTTGGGAAAAATTTAGTTTATAGTTTAACTTTGCAACAAAGATGGTAACAGCCCTTCCCCAAACAAACCCCCTTCTTACCTAGGGACCAGTCTGCCTTTGTAGGACTAACAAATTAGCTACAAGATTAGAAATAACGGCTTAAGAGTCATGCAGCCAGAGGCTGCGAGATTCTGAACCTCCCCATATTGCTCCTGAATGGTTTACAGAATTAACCAGGAACAGAAGACAGCAAGGAAAACCCAGTTCAACCTCCTGTGATTTCATCTTCAACTCTTCCGACCAGCATTCCCCGCTTTCTGACCCCCTACCCACAAAATTATCCTTAAAAACCCCAATCCCCAAATTTTCAGGGAGACTGCTCTGAGTAATAATAAAACTCCTGTCTCCCATACAGCTGCCTCTGTGTAAATTAAACTCTTTCTCTGTTGCAATTCCCCTGTCTTAATAAATTGGCTCTGTCTAGGCAGCAGGCAATGAGAACCCATTGGGCAGTTATGAGACCTCTGAATTCTGAGCTACTCCACATCTCCAGTTATTTGCATTCTGATCCAACTACCTGCCTCCTCCTCCTCTCTCAAGGATAGTATTCCCCAAGCATATCCTTTCCATACGCCATAAAACAGCAAAAACAGACATTTTAAAGGGATGAGATCAATAAGGACAATTCAAAGTTTTAGTATTTTCTTCCTGCACCCCAGAGGAGCTATTCAGAACCTGCTTACCTCAGCAGGTGACAGGAGTACAGTACACTAATAATGTTCCTGGCCCACCATGCCCCCTTCTCTTGAGTGACTGAAACCAATTTCCCTCCCATTCGGAAACAGATCCAACAAATCTTTGAAGTAACATACGACCTCATGGCCTTTAATATCTAAAAAGAAAGTATAGTTTTCTAACCTCTTGTAGTTTCATTTATTATCTGGCACTTTCCACTGTGTATCGGGCTGAAGTTCACCAAGACAAGGTAACTCAACTCCTCCCCCACCCCAATTTCCCCACCAATTACTTAACCTTCTATGAAACAAAGGAGGTTTCTTTACATTGGCCAACATAAACGACTGACCATTGCTGGTGGTGCCATTTCCTATGTGGGATTTTCCAACCTCTATGAAAAGACTCACAGTTCAGTTTTAGTTATTACTCAACTAACTCATGAAAAGAACAAAAAGAGAATAAGAGAATGCAAACAAAAAGTTAGAAGTTAAGCCACAAATAAGAGACCCACATTTAGGAGCAGAGGATTTTTCTACTCTACTAATAAAATTTCAGTAATTAAACTTAAGAGTCATATAAATCCACCACTACATTACAATTAAGCTGGTAAGATTTTTAAAAGAAAAAAAAAATACCCAAATTTATGGGTGCTAAAAGCCACCTCTGGGAACCAGCTCCTAACAGGGATCTGGACTTTCCTCAAGGGTTCTCCTGAATATCCCTTACAGTGCAGACACTCAGACACAAGCAAGAACAATAAATCCTAGAGGGCTTGTTGTTATGCAAGCCCACTCACCAAAATTAAGTGATTTACATTTAACTTGCCCTTTCAAACACTATCTGAACCATATATTCCAGAACTAGATGACCGAGACGGCCTAACACCAAGCCAGACAATTGGCAGCTCTAGTTGTAAAAGTCATTCTAACAATTCATTTCTAAGTGATTAATGCTCCACAGTCAAAACTGGATCCTGGAATAGGCTGTTGGCATCAGCAAGAGACACATTCCCTAAAATAATGTATCCCTTGCTATCAGGGGAGTATAGTATCTTCTTTGCACATAATAGGTATCCAGTAAAGACTTTTGGCCTCTGCTTTTTTATAGATTGACATCATAAGAAGTCCTTCCAACAATCAGGGCATTTATTTACAAGAAAGGAGGAGTAGAACAATGAACCCAATCTGGATCAATTTCAGAGTTCCATGGTTCTTGTTATCTCAGAATCTCCAAGACCCAAGGAGCAGCCAGACACTTAGGGTCTTTTAACACTCCAGCCCCATTTTCTCCCTAGCAAACTGTCATCCCAATGAGAAGCAGCAAAGCCACGTGGCTTTAAAGAAGCGCAGCTCTTCATCTCTTTACCCTTTTAGCCTGTCCTCCAAGTCACTGGGTGTGAAAATTTCCTACCTCTTATATGACACTCAGGAAGTGTAGGGTCCAAGATCAAAGGAGTTCAGGCTCTTAGTCAGGACATGTCTCTGGGACATTTCACACATTCTTCACCATTTTCCAAGCCCCAATTCTGTATCAACTCCTCTCCAAGGCACTGGGGACTCCAAGGTAACCAAGACCTGGTCTCCATGAGAAAAGAAAAATAGCTCAGAGCTGTCTGCACTATGGGAGGTTCGCAAAATTTATCAGGCCAAAAGAGACCGGAGTCTAAGACTTCACTCATGTGCCCCCAAACCCATCTGTGGGGGCAATTGTTTAAAGGCATTTTGTTCCTGCCTAGCTGCCTCACCCATTATCTTCATGTTCCTGGAATTTATAATACAAGGAAATGACATATAGCCAATCAATAACTTATGTTATTTTAATGTAAATTCTTGGCAAACAACTTAGAAACTGCCTCTTCTTTTCTTTAAAAACCTGCTTGTAACTGCTGCTACAGCTTGTAACTGCGGAAAACCTGAATCTATGCTCCCAGGTTGCAATCCTCAAGCTTGGCCCAAATAAACCCTCTAGTTACATCTATTTTGCCTGGGCTTCTTTCTTTTAGGTTGATATCTGCCCTAACAAGAATCCTTCCAGTGGAAGAGAAAATAGTTGTGAACAAATTGTAACACAATGTGATAGTAACTCTAATTTAGGTGCCCCTTGTCAAAACAGGCTTTGGAACTATAGGAGAGGGGAGGTCATACTTTGGTGTGGGTGTGGAGGTGTCAAGCGAAACCCTCAGAACAAGTGAAGCTGAGTCCTGAAAGATGAGTAGATGAGTTAGGGAGGGTCTTGTTAGTTCCTAATAAGCTAACAGTCCGAAAAAAAAATAAAAATAAACTTCACTAATACTGTCAGAGGCATCCAAGGCATTTGAACCAGAGCAACTCCATCTTACATTGCCAGGAGGTTAGTCATTCTTAGACAGTTTCAGTTAAGAGAACAGGTTAACAACATTTACTGAACAGACCCAGGAAATGTCCTGATGTCCTGATATTGTTACCGGAAAGGGATCCCAATCCAGATCCCAAGAGAGGGTTCCTGGACCTCATGCAAGAAAGATTTCCATTTGGTGGAGGTCCAAGTTTCTGAAAAGTAAACTCAAGGTCATATGTCAAGATGTTATCTTTAGTTTCTGTAGACAACCAAACACCTTATGACTATAACTTCCTTAGCTATTATTTTAAGCTACTATTACCTTCTTACTTATCAAGTTGCTCATTTAATGCTCAGGACTAGCTAGGTGCCTGGAATTTCCATTGAAGAAATTCAAGATGTTCCTTTATTTCCATGCTTGTTGGAGAGTGGCAGGAAATCTTATAAGCAAGGAAGTAATAGCTTGAAACAATAGCCAAAGAAGTTAGAGTCCCAACAGAAACTAAAAATAACATCTTAACATATGTCCCGGAGTTGTTTTGCAGAAACCTGCCCCCGCCCACACACCGCCCACCAAATGGAAAACACCATCCACTGGCACACAGACCTTGGGGAAGGGGCAACTGGGGACTGAACTCTGACCACTGTTCTTTGTTCTAAATTTCTTCCTGAGGAGCCTGGCAGAAGTCACACCCACAGGCCAGAGTTCAACATTCCTTTCTGCTGACCCCACGTGTTTTTTTTGTTTTTTTGTTTTTTATTATTATACTTTAAGTTCTAGGGTACATGTGCATAACGTGCAGGTTTGTTACATATGTATACTTGTGCCATGTTGGCGTGCTGCACCCATCAACTCGTCAGCACCCATCAACTCGTCATTTACATCAGGTATAACTCCCAGTGCAATCCCTCCCCCCTCCCCCCTCCCCATGATAGGCCCCGGTGTGTGATGTTCCCCTTCCCGAGTCCAAGTGATCTCATTGTTCAGTTCCCATCTATGAGTGAGAACATGCGGTGTTTGGTTTTCTGAATGATAGTTTGTGTCCTTTGTAGGGACATGGATGCAGCTGGAGACCCCAAGTTTTTAAACAAATCTTAACCAATCACAGATCAGGAAATCTTTGAATCTACCTGTAACCTGTGGAGATGCCCCCCCTTTTTAGGTCAAACCAATGTATAGCCTCCATGTATTGATTTATGGCTCTGCCTGGAACCTCTGCCTCCCTGCCTTTCATCTGACAAAGGGCTAATATCCAGAACCTACAAAGAACTCCAACAAATTTACAAGAAAAAAACAAACAACCCCATCAAAAAGTGGGCAAAGGATATGAACAGACATTTCTCAAAAGAGGACATTCATACAGCCAACAGACATATGAAAAAATGCTCATCATCACTGGCCATCAGAGAAATGCAAATCAAAACCACAATGAGATACCATCTCACACCAGTTAGAATGGCGATCATCAAAAAGTCAGGAAACAACAGGTGCTGGAGAGGATGTGGAGAAATAGGAACACTTTTACACTGTTGGTGGGATTGTAAACTAGTTCAACCATTATGGAAAACAGTATGGCGATTCCTCAAGGATCTAGAACTAGATGTACCATATGACCCAGCCATCCCATTACTGGGGATATACCCAAAGGATTATAAATTATGCTGCTATAAAGACACATGCACACGTATGTTTACTGCAGCACTATTCACAATAGCAAAGACTTGGAATCAACCCAAATGTCCATCAGTGACAGATTGGATTAAGAAAACGTGGCACATATACACCATGGAATACTATGCAGCCATAAAAAAGGATGAGTTTGCGTCCTTTGTAGGGACATGGATGCAGCTGGAAACCATCATTCTTAGCAAACTATCACAAGAACAGAAAACCAAACACCGCATGTTCTCACTCATAGGTGGGAACTGAACAACGAGATCACTTGGACTCAGGAAGGGGAACATCACACACCGGGGCCTATCATGGGGAGGGGGGAGTGGGGAGGGATTGCATTGGGAGTTATACCTGATGTAAATGACGAGTTGATGGGTGCAGCAGACTAACATGGCACAAGTATACGTATGTAACAAACCTGCATGTTATGCACATGTACCCTACAACTTAAAGTATAATAATAATAAATAAATTTAAAAAAAAAAAAAAAAAAAACTCTTACATGTAAGCCATCAAGGGGTTTGGGTTTTAAGATTAGCTGCTCAATTCTCCTTGCATAGCACCCTGCAATAAATGCCTCACTTTCCCTCACTGCAAATCAATCCCAGTGTTAGCATTTGGCTTTGCTGCATGGGCAGGCACATTGACTGACCTAAGTTCAGCTCAGTAACAACAGCCTTCCTCTACTGTGACTTGGGCTTCCATTCTAAATGGCTGGAGTGAGTCACAAACATACATCCCACAGCATTCATGAAAGTGGAGAGCAAAAGTGAGTTTGCCATCATCTCAGTATATCAGTCAAGGTAATTTCTAGGTCCTAATGGATCAGAGACCAGGCAAAGATTAGGCAAGAATTGAGTCATGGAGGCCGCAAATGTTGCCTTATACACACTATCTCTGAGGATAGCAACCTAGATGCATTCTCTCTTAGATAAATAAACTGTTGCAGCTTGTGCTATAATGTTGATTGCAAAGAAATTGATCCTACAAAACTAGAAGACTGCACTGAGGCAGGAGGTTAAAGTGTCAGATGGCAGGAGAGAGATAAAGCTGTTCAAGGCAGCTCTAGGACCATCCCGCCCTCTAGAGATATCACATTATACATGGGGAGAGGAACAAACACCAGTAAGATCTGTCTTCGAAGAAACATTAATTTCAGATGAACAATACCAAGGTATGCCTCACTGTGGTTCGGCACACATCCCCACCAATGCTCAGCCACCTTTAGGTAGAGTGTGCCCCAGTCTCAAGGCCCAGGGGCTACGGCAGATGAGTAAATGATGGAGTTACTTCTTGTGCAACCCCATGTTTCTGCGCATTTCAGGGTAAGGAAGGTGCTACCTTCAGAGCTTCTCTTTTGAGTAAGCCAGTGTTTCATTTTGTATCCAGTCTGTCAAGAGAAGAAGGAATGAATACCACCCCAGAAAAGCAGGAGGAACAATTATGGAGTTAAGTCAAGCCAGAGGCCAGCGAAAGAAGGGGAAACATGGAGACAGACACCAGAGTCCTGGGTTTTCCTAGCTTCAGAGCTAAGCTTCAAGAGGGAGCTGGCTTTAGAAACATCCAGAAAGTTGGAGTCACATGGAAAATCTAGGCTAAGGGCCCATTTCCTGTGGCTCTGAAGGGTGCCCTTGTCCATCAGAGCATCAGATCCAGCAAGGCTGGGAGCAGTATGGAACACTGGAGAAGAAAGTTGGCTGTAGATGCTTGAGGCTATGTTCCTGCCTGCTTATGGCTGATGAAGGGCAAGGCCTGGGCCAAAATGACAAGATCTGCTTGTGCAAAGAGAATCCAGAGGACCTGGCATGGATCCAACGCTCCCACTTCCCTCTAGTGTCACAGAGTCACATAGGTTCTCTGGGATGCCATTCTGGAGAGAAGCAGGGGAGGAGAGGGACACCAAAAGGCCCTAAAAAAGACTAAATAATCAAAAGCTTATTTGAACTGGAAAATACTGTGGTTGGTAAATTGGTCAGTGGAAGGTTTATTGGGGATTTTTTTTCCCTACTTACCCTTTGGAGTCTGTGAGTTAGTGAAAAAGGACAGATCCTTTGTAAAAAGTTAAGTAGGCTGGGCACGGTGGCTCATGCCTATAATCCCAGCACTTTGGGAGACCGAAGTGGGTGGATCACAAGGTCAGGAGTTTAAGACCAGCCTGACCAACATGGTGAAACTTGTCTCTACTAAAAATACAAAAATTAACTGGGCCTGGTGGCGTGCACCTGTAATCTCAGCTACTCGGGAGGCTGAGGCAAGAGAATCACTTGAACCTGGGAGGCGGAGGTTGCAGTGAGCTGAGATCACATCATTGCACTCCAGCCTGGGTGACAGAGTGAGACTCTGTCTCAAAAAAAAAAAAAAAAAGTTAAGTAGCCACATATTTTAGGGCATATAGATAATAGTGTGAGCAAATTGTGACTCCCAGCTACACTCATGTCCATCACTGAATGCAATCTGGTTTTTTTTTTTTCTTGTTATCTTGAGGAGTCAAATTCATATCAAGAATGCTGTATCAGTTTCCTAGGGCTGGAATAGCAAAGTACCACAAGCTGGGTGGCTTAAAACAAGGGAAACTGATTCTCTCACAGTTCTGGAGGCTGGAAGACCAAACTCAAGGTGTTGGCAAAGTTGGTTTCTTATGGAGGTTCTGAGAGAGAATCTGTTCTATGCCTCTCTTCTAGCTTCTGGTACCTGCTGACAATCTTTGGCTTGTAGACCCATCCCTCCACACTCTGCCTCTGTCAACACATGGCATGCACTTTGTGTGTCTTCTCTGTTTCTTCATGTCTTTATACAGCCTTCTTATCAGGACATGATTAGATTTGGGCCCCATTCTAATCAAATATGACCTTATAATCTTATATGACCTTCATAATCAAATATGATTTGATTATGGTCATAATCAAATATGATTTGATTATGGTCATAATCAAATATGACCTTCAAAATCTTAACATCTGCAAAGACTCCATTTCCAAGTAATGCCACATTCCAACGTTGTAGGTAGACGTGAATTTGGGGGCACATTATTCAGTGCAGCACAAAAGCAAAAGGGGATTTAAATTAATGGCCAGTACTGAAATTATGTGGTAGACAGGGTCAAGAAATCGAGACCATCCTGGCCAACATGGTGAAACCCCGTCGCTACTAAAAATACAAAAATTAGCTGGGCATGGTGGCACACGCCTGTAGTCCCAGCTACTCAGGAGGCTGGGGCAGGAGAATTGCTTGAACCCCGGAGGCGGAGGCTGCAGTGAGTCAAGATGGTGCCACTGCACTCCAGCCTGGAGACAGAGCAAGACTCTGTCTCAAAAAAAAGAAAAGAAAAGAAAAAAAAAAAGAAAAGAAATTACACGGTAGAGTACTACAGAGATTTTCATTTGCTATAAAGAGATCTAGAGGTCTCCACCACTTGGCCAGACTAGACTTCTTTGGTTCTCTACTCTACATGCATGTCGAGGCCTTTTCACAGGCTGCCCAGATGCCCTTTCCCTGCCTTGTTTACCTGGCTAAATTTTTTACATCTTTCAGGTCTTAACTGCATTCTCACTTCCTCTAGGAATCCTCTTCAGAGAATTTTAAGAAATCAGAGCTTCTCTGGGCTCCCACGATATGCTGCACTTCCCCATCACGGCACTTGCCTTGCTATAATCTCATACCTGTCCCTTTGTCTGAATCTCCAATACCTGAGGGTAGCAACTCAATTTCCCACTGGTAGCACTGGGCCTAGCATAGCATATAAGAGCCCTGGACTCCTGTGATAAGATTACCCAGGCTCTGGCGAGTAACTGAGTATTGTTATACAAATCACTCAACTTCTTGGGATCCTCAGTTTCTTCATCTAAAAAGTAAGAGTCTTGGATTGCAATGTCTAAGCAACTCTCCTTAGTCTAACATTCTGTATTAGTAATTGTATTAGTCCATTTTCACACTGATATAAAAAACTACCCAAGACTGGGTAATTTATAAAGAAAAGAGGTGTAATTGACTCACAGTTCAGCGTGGCTGGGGAGGTCTCAGGAAACTTACAGTCATGGCAGAAGGTGACAGAAAAGCATGGCACCTCTTCACAAGGCAGCAGGAAGGAAAAGTGCCTAGTGAAGGGCAAAGAGCCTCTTATAAAACCATCAGATCTCATGAGAACTCACTCACTAACACGAGAACAGCATGGGGGAGACTGCCCCCATGATTCAATTACCTCCACCTGGTCTCTCCCTTGACACATGGGGATTACAGGGATTATAAAGATTACAATTAAAAATGAGATTTGGATGGGGACACAAAACCTAAGCATATCAATAATGATAGGTAAGAACTCTTAATAGCTATGCAGTACTTAATAGTTCTAAGTGCTTTACGTATAGTAATTCATTTCATATTACAATAATTCTATCCTTTACAGATAAAGAATCAGAGAAACAGAAAGGTTAAAGAACTTTCACAAAGCTGCAGAGCTAGAAAATGGCAGAAGTGGAATTTGTACCTGACAGTCCGGTTCTAGAATCTATGTGCCTAACCAATCCACTATCTCTGCCTCTCTATAATGACGTCTCCTTTTATTCGCTAGAGGAGCTGGTGTGAATGTTTCACCCCCAAGAAACCAGGTATGTCTGATTCTTCATTTATATGCTAGAAATATAAGTTCTAGTTCATCACAATTAGGCAAAAAGGGGAGTAACATTTCAATATCTTATAATCAAATGTTTAACACCAATATATAAGCATTGATATACTTCAAACTCTTAGTAGTATCTTTGGAATAATACTAACAATATTTATATATTATTATATTCACATAATATCATTATATTATAATTAATATTAATTAAATATAAATATTTTAACACTAAAATACTAAAAATATTTTTATTTTAATTAATATTATCATGTAATTAGAAATATTTTTAAAATAATGGTTATAAAATCATGCAGCTGCTGCTCTTGCACCTATTACTCAGCATTAGATACAAAAATGTTTTGTTCTGGAAATTTTACCTGATTATATTTATATTAGTCCAAACTTTTATTAGATTTATTTTGTCCTTTCACTTATTTTTAAAAGTAATGCCAAAGGCCATTGTTTCTATGCCTGATTACAGCACTCACACACACTATAATAGTCATTCAACAATTGGCCTGTGGTTTGGCACCCCTGAAACCAACTTGAAAATAAACAAGTTATTGGCAATATTTATTTAAATACAGGTTGTATAACTATTAAATAATTAGTATCCTGTTTCATGACTTTCATAATAAAAAGTACAGGAACAGCCATCCTAAGCTTGCATTGGTAATATGAATATTAATTAGATATGGATTCTTTTATGGATCCATAAAAAGTGGGTGAAGGATATGAACAGACACTTCTCAAAAGAAGACACTTATGCGGCCAACAAACATGAGAAAAGGCTCATTGTCACTGGTCATTAGAGAAATGCAAATCAAAACCACAATAAGATACCATATCATGCCAGTTAGAAAGGCGATCATTAAAAAGTCAGGAAACAACAGATGCTGGAGAGGATGTGGAGAAATACGAATGCTTTTAAACTGTTGGTGGGAGTATAAATTAGTTTGACCATTGTGGAAGACAGTGTGGCAATTCCTCAAGAATCTAGAACCAGAATTACCATTTGACCCAGCAATCCCATTACTAGGTATATACCCAAAGGATTATAAATCATTCTACTATAAAGACACATGCACACATATGTTTACTGCAGCACTATTCACAATAGCAAAGACTTGGAATCAACCAAAATGCCCATCAATGATAGACTGGATAAAGAAAATGTGGCACATATACACCATGGAATACCATGCAGCCACAAAAAAGAATGAGTTCATATCCTTTGCAGGGACATGGACGAAGCTGGAAGCCATCATTCTCAGCAAACTAACACAAGAACAGAAAACCAAACACCACATGTTCTCACTCAAAAGTGGGAGTTGAAAAATGAGAACACATGGACACAGGGAGGGGAACATCACACACTGGGGCCTGTTGAGGGGTGGGGGTCTAGGGGAGGGATAGCATTAGGAGAAATATCTAATGTAGATGATGGGTCGATGGGTGCAGCAAACCACCATGGCACACGTATACTTATGTAACAAACCTGCACGTTCTGCACATGTATCCCAGAAACAATGGAATATTATTCAGCCATGAAAAAGAAGAAAATCCTGCCATTTGTGACAACCTAGATTAGCCTGAAAGACATTATGCTAGGTGAAATAGACCAGAAACAGAAAGATAAATACTGTATAATCTCACTTACATGTGAAATCTAAAAAAGTCAAACTCACTGGGCACAGTGGCTGACACCTATAATCATAGCACTTTGGGAAGCAAAGGCAGGAGGATTGCTCAAGCCCAGGAGTTTGAGACCAGCCTGCGCAATATGGGGAAACTCCATCTCTACAAAAAAATAAAATACAAAAATCTAGCCAGGTATGGTGGCACATGCCTGTAGTCCCAGCTACTCAGGAGGCTGAGGTGGGTGGATCACCTGAGTCTGGGGAGGTGGAGGCTGCAGTAAGCCATGATCACACCACTGCATTCCATCCTGGGTGACAGAGTGAGACCCTGTCTCAAAAATAAAAAATAAAAATAAGTTAAAAATAAGAAAGTCAAATTCACAGAAGCAGAGAGCATAATAAGCAGTTGCCAAGGGCTGGGGTTAGAGAAATGTAGAGATGTTGGTCAAAATTTACAAACTTTCTGTTAAAAGATGAATATGTTTTGGAGATCTAATATACAACATGATGATTATAGTTAATAATACTGCATTATATACTTGGAATTTGCTAAGAGAGTAAATCTTAAGCATTCTCACCACACACAAAAAAAAAATGGGCCAGGTACAGTGGCTCATGCATGGAATCACAATACTTTGGGAGGCCAACGCAGGAGGATCACTGAGGCCAGGAGTTTAAGACCAGCCTGGGCACCATAGCAAGATCCCATCTCTATAAAAAATAAAATTTAAAATAAAAAAATGGTAACTGTGTGGTGATTGGATATGTTAATTAGCTTGATTATGGTAACTATTTCACAACGTCTATGTATACCAAATCATCACATTGTATACCTTAAATACAGACAATTTTTATTCATAAATTATACCTCAGTAAAATAGGGAAAAATAAATTAATATGTAAGAATGATAGATAGTCAGGGAGAGAGAAATGGAAAAAAAGAAAAACAGACTGTCAAACATAAATAAAAATTAAAAGTTGGAGTTTAGCAAAAGAAATAAAACATAATGTAAAAATAACTATGAAAAATAAACTATGCAATGATCAGTGCTCTTATAAAGGTGGAAGGAAAGTTGCAATGGGAAAGAAAGACAAGTGAGAAGAGGGTCAAGATCAGAGCAGACTTTGGGGAAGAGAAAGCTCTTGAGCTAGTCCTTGAAGATTGGTGTGATTCCTGTGTACAACAATAAGGAGTGAAAGCCATTCAAGTAGAAGGAACAGCAGGAGCAAAGACAGAGAAGTCAGAAAACAGAGTATCTGCAAAGAACATCAAATACTGTGCCTCAGTTTATCTGGCAAGTGGAGTGCGTAGAACGAGATAATGGGAAATAAGGGGAAAAAACAGGGTTAGATTATAACCCTTACAATTATCCTAGTACATGACAATAATAGCCTAAGGCAGTGTCAACAAGAATGGAGAACAAAGTATAGATTCAAGAAATATTCCAAATATAGAATTGACACCATTTGGCAACAGAAGAGGAAGGAAGAGGGGAAAAGTCAAAGATGATGTCACATTCTTTGCCCTGATGGCTAGGGGAATGTTGGTGGCATTGACCAAAATAAGGAGAGAATGTGGAACAACTTCTGGTCCATCTGTTTGAGTTCTGTGTTCCGATGCTCAGCTAGCTCATGACAAAGCAGAAGTAGAGAACATTTCAAGCTCAACAGTCACTCCGTGACTCATCAGATGTGAGGGTGAAGTTATTTTTACTCTCACAGCAGTAAAACAAAACCTGAACGTTGTTAACAAGATTCTTCAGGTTTTCTGAATGTTCAAGTGGGTTGTCCAGAACAACTAAGCCTTAACTTAGAGCCTCAAAGTCTAATCTTAGAGGAAAATTTAAATGGTTTTATGTTCCCAGTCCTTTAGTCCTTAGCTGGTCGAAATCTGAAAGCTATCTTTTCTCCTTTTGAGACCTGAGTGTGATGCATCACTCATCTCTAAACTTTCTCCGTTTTCTCTTCATTAAATATTTAGTGGGACAAATTCTAACCTGTAGGGTGATAAGGAGGTACTCTACATTTCATCATCTGGATTTTCCCTCCATCAATATTCTGAACAGTTTTTCCACATTGCTCTCAATCTTTAACCACTCTGCCATCACTTGATGGTGTCACACTTCAGAGAACCTCTCATTTTAACCTCATTTCCATGAATCGTTATCACTGTGGCTTGTGGGAATTGCTTGAGCTATACCCAGAGCATCTGACCTGTCACATCTGCCCAAGACCGCTTTAGGTGACCTTTTATGTGCACACATGACCATGCTCCTAGACATTCTGTAAATCTAAACTAAGTGTGGGGAACAAACTCATTAAAAATCCAAGCACAAGAATTCCACATGAGACTTTACCTGGCGGCACAATAAGCAAATGCTTTCTGCTAAACAAGGAATTGGAGTCTACTTTCTGGACGTATTTTTTCACCAGTCATCATAATTGAAACCCGACATACATAAAACTGTAACTACATACTAATGCCATTGAAGCAGAGGACCATAAAGAGAAATGTCCTAGGCTCCTCTTATATCCAATGGGGAAACTTTCTATCCAATTAAGGGAACACAGATGTAGCTTCAAAAGGCCTACAAAAGAGTGCTAAATTCTCACTGATTAACTCATATCTCCCCAAAATTACACTGAGCAGTCCTCTGACATTTAATAATTCTTTCATGTACATTTCAATGAAAGGTGAAGCTGTTTTATTTAATCCAACCTTGAGTGTGGATACTTTCCTCTTCCGAACTATTGATATAAGCATGACATTTAAATGCACACAAGTAGCAGCAATTCCATTTGGATCCCCTGATTGAGTCGATTACTGTGATGCTAACCATGCCCATTCCATCCCAGAGTTTAAGTAAACAAGACCACCCCTCTCTGCTCTTAGCCCAGGATTTATGAGGGCCGCGTGTCTGGCACTCGGGGAGATGTTGGGTTTCTCTCGCCAGTGATTCCATATACAACATTGTCATATAATTTTTAGATTTTTCAAAGACTTCAAAGTTCACAGCCTTCTGTGAAGTTGCTATCTGGGCATGTTTATCATGGCAAGAACTAAAGGGAGGAGCGCTATGCAGAAACTTCAAACTGTGGGCACTTCACGAATGCATTCTGTGCATCTATAAAATGTCAAAACGTCCAGGAGAAAAATTAAAAAGCCAGTCAGTTCACCACTCATACAGGGATAAAGCCAGGTTGGGGCAAATGTGGCTTAAATGTTGGTTTGGAAGGGCTGTTTGATTTTTCCATGATCAAGATATTGTATCCTAATTGTTTCCTTTGCTAAATGAGCAGGGCTTAATTGCTAAGTAGAAATTAGTTCACTTCGTCCCTTCTCTCTTTTTGAAAGTGACCAGATGTCCCATTTGTGGCGGGGGAGGGGGTTACCCTTTGTGATGTGGTACTGAGAACACAGGACAAACTTTGTGTGTCTTTAGAGGCCACACTGCTTGATGGAGGGGGTGGGGCTCTGCAGTCAGACTTGCCTTTGCGTGAAGCCCAGCTCCGCCACGCAGCAGCTGAACACCACCAGACAAGTTACCCTGTGTGTCTCAGTTACCCCATCTGTAAGATGGGGTTGTTAGTAATGGTACCTACCTCATCGAGCTGTGAGGGGTCAATAAAATAATGTGCTGAGTACATGAAAAGCATTCCATACATATTATTTTATTATTATAATTGAAACATTGGACAAAAGAAACAAAAGTTCTTTTCTTCAGTTCAGGGATGAATCCCTGAAACACCAATAAGAGTTCTCTTATTTGGGTTCTGAATTCTGTATCCCCATAGCTTTTGCTCATATTTTTTTATTGGAGCACTTATAAGACATATTGATGTCCTACAATGCATCAAGCACTGTGCAAGAGGCTTCTCAAATATATTACAGTCACAGAATCAAGCTACATGCTAGCACTGATTTAACGTCAATCTTCCCAAAAATACTATCTCATTCACTCTCCTTATGTTCCATTCATCCAACAAGGATCTATTATGAGCCAGCCAGTGGGCTATCTAAGTGGAGCTACCTAATATCCCTGGCTCTCACCAATCAAAGTAAATTCTTCTAGAAAAGCAATGTTTTGAGAGAAGCTGTCTAGATTCTCCATGTTAGCCAGCGCATTCTGGGAAGGCTCTTCAGAGGGTTAGCAGGTTACACATACATCTTTCTGTGCAGTCCCGGCTGAGGACAGCCACTGTGTCCTTTACATGCTGAGCGTCACTGTGCGTCATCATGACTCACAAGTGATCAATCACCGAGTGACATTTAAACATCCTGACTAACTGCCAGCAGCATTTTGCTTCAGTTATTGGAAGTGTCTCAGAGTGAATGTGCTCTAAGATCTGAATCACTGTCTCCGAGGGCAACAATGCAAATTGCCAAGAAATGCATAACAAACAACCATGGCACAAGAACAGCCTTGTTGCATGTCACTGTGCACCATGAGGCATCTGATGTTTCTCCCTCCTTAATCATGCTCACGATGCTTCTTCTTGTGAAGTGACGCACATGATCCTCAGAGATGTACACAGTGTTAGAGCTGGGAGGGACGTCATCTTGAAGATGAGGTGATCATCACAGAGAGGAGTAGAAGGAACCCAACATTTATTAAATTCCAGAACACAGGCCTAACTGCTATTTTAAGGATGTTTTCACTGTACCACATCTAGTGACAAGATTCTCTGCTTAACTACTCCCTTATAAAAGTTCTCACTTACCAACTTAATTATCAATATTTTAGTAACTGTGAGCTGTGAGCACAACCTGCCAACTGTAATGCTCATCTTAGTATCACTCTAGCCAGTGACTGAGAGATTCTATCACATTTTCGTCCTTCTGCAATCTGTAAACCACATTGGGACAGCTTGTCTCATACCCTGGTGGTAAGAGGGTAGACTGGTGCAGTCTTTCCAGAGGGCAGCCTTGCAATGTATCAAACACCCCATACATGTGTCTACCTTGGGACTCAATCCTTCTATTTCCAGGAATTTACACTAAAGAAATGATCTGAGGTGTGTCAAAGGTGTGTGTACATTATTAGCAAAGGACAGAGCATTGCAGGTCCAGGTAGATAGATAGAGAGACAGACAGAGAGAGAAAGAGATGATTGATAGATAGATAGATAGATAGATAGATAGATATCTGGATAAATTATCTGCTCAGTCATTTGTTACCCATACCTAAACACCGTAAAAGGCACCACTGCCACACCTTAATATCCTACTAGGCATCATCTCCCACCTGGTGGCAGATACTGGAATTACACAATGCCAAGGATGAACTATTATCTAAGAAGCATACCTTGTAAAGTCAACTGAATTTCACTGACTGGAAATATCCTGATTTCAAACTAGAAATTGGAAATTTTTAAAATAAAAACATTATTTCCCAGTCACTTCTTACCTTTTTCTACCTTTATTGTTATCTTATACCCATACAACGGCCACTTTCTCCTAGTCTTCCATCTTCTAAGAAGTCTGTCTGCATTGTAAATCCTTTTTATTTCCAAAGCCAAAGTAGCATGATAGGACTCAATTGCTGGTATAGAGGAAATTGTGTGAACAGATAAGTTAATTAAATGTGTCTGTTCTGATGCTGGCAAGGCTGTGGAGAAATAGGAACGCTTTTACACTGTTGGAGTGTAAATTAGTTCAACCATTGTGGAAGACAGTGTGGTGATTCCTCAAGGATCTAGAACTAGATCCTTGCTATCCCATTACTGGGTATACATTTGACCCAGCAATCTCATTACTGGGTATACACCCAAAGGATTATAAATCATTCTACTATAAAGACACATGCACACATATGTTTACTACAGCACTGTTCACAGTAGCAAAAACTTGGAACCAACCTAAATGCCCATCAATGATAGACTGGATAAAGAAAATGTGGCACATATACACCATAGGATACCATGCAGCCATAAAAAAGAATGAGTTCATATCCTTTGCAGGGACGTGGATGAGCCCAGAAGCCATCATTCTCAGCAAACTAACACAAGAACAGAAAACCAAACACCGCATGTTCTCACTCATAAGTGGGAGTTGAAAAATGAGAACACATGGACACAGGGAGGGGAACATCACACACCAGGGCCTGTCGGTGGGTTGGGAGCAAGGGGATAGCATTTGGACAAATATCCAATGTGTGCAGAACTTAAAACCTAGATGACGGGTTGATGGGTGCAGCAAACCACCATGGCACATGTATACCTATGTCACAAAGCTGCACATTCTACACATGTATCCCAGAACTTAAAGTAAAATAAGTAAATAAATAAATATGTCTGTTTGATGGATGAGTCAATACTCCTTAGAGTGACTGTGATGGATCAGACTAGTAGTTCAAGCATTAAGTAATTCTCACTGTTAACAATCTTCCTACAAAACTTCAAATTTTATTTTCAGAAAATTCACTGACTACCCTGGAATATGCATATTAGGGGAAGTAACTTCATGAACCACTACATGCTAAAGAAACTATTTTTGTTAGAGATCACATTTTCTCTCAAGTCCAACTGCACAGCAAGATGTTTCCTGCTTGATAAGCAGATAGAAATTAAAACTGGGTAAGCACAATAGGTGTGCGAATACCGTGTGTTCTCACTTATAAGTGGGAGCTAAGCTATGAGTATGCAAAGGCATACAGAGTGGTATAACATACTTTAGAGACTCAGAAGTGGAATGATGGAAGGGAGCTAGGGATTAAAAAAATACATATGGGGTACAATATATACTATTTGGGTGATAGGTGCACTGAAATCTCAAAATTCACCAGTATATAATTTATTCATGTAAAAAAACAAAGACTTGTACCCCAAAAGCTATTGAAATTTTAAAAAATGGTTTTAAAGAAAGAGAATAAAATAGAAAGATGAGTACATTGAGCCATCACTGATATCTAGGAGCTCCCCCAGGGTAACCATGACAACACTAGTTTCCAAGCAGCAAAGCCTAGTAATGTAATAAGCCAAGTTGCCCACTCCAGGCCCAGACTCCTGACTCTTCCAAGACTGGCCTTGGGACTTAGTTAAATCACTTACAATCCATTTCCTAATGTGTAATGTGGAAGCCATAATTATATCCCTGTCTACCCAGCACTGTGTCGGATCAACACTAGAAATTCATTAAATATTTTTTGATTCATTACCTCCCAGAGTAGTTATGAAAACTTAGATAACAAAGCATTTAGGAAGGGTTAAGAGTGCCATAAATATCATTACTCGGTAAATGTTATTTACCAAAGTAGATCAATATTTATCATGTATTAAAACCATAACATAGTTTCATTTATTCTAATTCCCGGATTCAAAATATACAAAGAATGAAATAACACACCATGCTTCTCTGGGGAAAACTACTGACATAAGATTTTTACTCTATGTTTAGAGCAGTGGTTCCTAAACATCCACCTGAATAAATTGCAAGAGAATCAACAGGGGACCTTTTCAAAACATAGGGACTTTTAGGCCTCACTCCTGGAGATTCGAATTCTGTAGTTCTGGAATGAGACTGGGGAATCCACTTTTTTTAAAAACTCCTAAGGTGACTGTAATATGCAGGCAACTTTGGGAAGCAGTAACTGAGAATGTACAAACACTGATCTCTCTAAGACAATGAGACTATCCTTGAAAGAGAAAAATCTACTAGTACCTTCTAGAACTCCATCATGGAAGAAGCCGTTGGTCAGAGATCCCCACCCCGATATCTGTGACCCTGGGATGCTCTTGACCTGCACCTGCCTCCAGGGCCCATCTTCTTTGTTCCTCTTTCCCCTTTTCTTAAGTCTGACTCCATCTGCCCCAACCCTTGGGACGTCCGTTTTCCAAGACCAGCCACAGCAAGAGCAGCGACCTCCTTTTCCTCTTCCTGTTTGGCTGCCCCTGTAGATAAGCACAAAGGCCCTTTCCCTTTTAAGGGATGCTAACTGATTAATACCACCAAGAATAGAGAAACCAAAACACAACAAACTCAGAGGTGAAAGGTTCCAGACTCTCCAAGGCCTTACCACCATGATCCTGGGCCATGGTTTTTGATTCCTATTGGAGAAAGAGTAAGGCAAAAAAACTTGGGTAGAAATTCTCAGTAATGAGCTGAGAGGACTCAAAGGCAATCAGGGCAGGGTTCTTAGAAATACAATCCAATTATTCATTTATAGTAATAATTGAGCGTCTCTTAAGTAACAGGCTTTTCACTCACCAAGAGACTGATAAGGACAAAATCTTTCCCCTCAAAAAGCTCATGATCTTCCACAAGAGGAAGATATGTAAACAGGTGATTTATACACACATTGTGTGACAACTTGTGATGGAGCTGCACTGTGCATATGTGGCTATTTAATTTTAAGTTAATTAAAATTAAATAAGATTAGTACAGAAAATGGGTGAATTTTATGGCATGTAAATCATACCCCAATAAAGTTGTTTTAAAGAGTTAAAAAATTTTTTAAGTGAAACAAAACTAAGAATTCCTTTCCTCAACCACACTAACCAGGTTTCCAGTGGCCACCATATTGGACAGCATACACAACACATTTCCATGAGCACAGAAGGTCTGCACAGCACTGTGAGAGAGGTGTTGTGGTAAGCCAGAGGAGGCAGTGACTTCTCTGCTTGAGGAGGGCACATAAGGCTTCATATATGGCATGTTTGAGGGGCTCTTGAAAGATGAATATGAATTTTCCTGAAATGTAAGAACTGAGGTAGGGAAAGAGGAAGTGGACAGAATGCACAAAGGCAGAGAAGTTGCATGGCATGTTCAGGGAATGCTGAGAAATATCACTGGAAACACTGGCTGTGTGGGACTCAGGAGTGAGTTATAATGCTAAAGAAGCAGGTCCTGAACAGGAGCCACGGGGCAGCTCTGGATGGTGAAGGAAAGCAAGAGCTTTTATCCCTGACAGCAAGGAAGCCAACAGTGATGTTCACTTGTTTGTATGTTCATTTTTTATGAATATACTTTGTATTGCAATATAATATACATACAGAAAAACACACAGAGCATCTAGGACACAACTCAGAGTTATCATGAAAGGTACCCAATTGTATAATCACCATCAAGGTCGAGAAACAACATGGCAGCGCTTCAAAAGCCCCCTTCCCGCTCACCGTCCTCCTCCTCCTCCCCAAAGCAACTCTAGCCTAGATTTAACCCTACGGATCTGTTTTGTATTTTAATAGAGGTCTTTTAAGCAGCAAAACAACATGGCTATATTTCACTTTGAAGAAGAACATCTTGGTAGCTCCGTGGAGGAGCCTGTGGTAGAAAGAAATAGTAGTAGAAAGCAAGGAGGAATGATAAAGATGACTCTAGTTTAATGCAGTAATGAAAAGAGGCTGATGTCCAGGTAATCTTAGTAATAAAAATCATAGCATTTACTGAGTCCTGGGTATTTTCCAGGCACTGAAGTGTGGGCATGGCATAGATCTTAACAGTCAATCCCCCATGCAATCCTCCAAAGCCAGTAGACATGCAGGGAGGGAGAGGCAAAGCCGAGACTCAATTACGCACACATCTGCTTCCACAATCTATGACCTTGACTGTTACTCTGCCTCTGTTTCTACTATCTTCCCTTTTGATAAGCAACAAACTGTTTCAGGGTCTGACTATGCATAATACATAGGAAGGAGTTAAGAATGAATCAAATGCTTAGCTTAGGAGAGAAGCTGAAGACCTGGAGATGCCGGGACCTTCCTTTGAGGATATCAACCTCATCAAAGTCCTCATTTCCCTTAAAGGCAAGAACTTTTCTTCTAAAAATAGAAATCGAAGAGCAAGTAATTCAAGTTGGCTGCCAAAACTGTGCCATCAGAGGCTTGATAGTTGTATTATCTATTGCTGTATAACAAATCACCCCCAACACTTAGTGGCTTAAAACAACAATATAGTGTCTGTGGGTCAGAAATTCGGGAGCAAGTGGATAGGCAGTTTTGGTTTGCTGTCTTCAGTCAGATACTAGTTGATTCTGCAGTCACTCAAGGGCTTCACTGGGGCAGGAGGAATCACATTCTGAATGGCTCACTCACATAGTGGGCACGTTGGCGCTGACTGTTGAGTAAGGACCTCAGCTTGTCGCCAAGTATATCTCTCCATAAAGCTGCTTTAGTGTCCTCATAGCATGCAACTGGCTCTCCTCAAAGTGAGTGATCCAAGACACTAAAGCAGAAACTACAAAGCTTTTGATAAGCTAACCTCAGAAGTAACAGATTTTTACTTTCACCATATTCCATCAGTTATTGACCATACGGGGTCAGCCATGATTCAGTGTGGTCATTTCACAGTGCATGAGTACCAGGCAGCATGGCTCTCTGGACGTCAACTTAGAGGCTAGGTGCCACAACAGTAAAGGGTGGCTTTGTGCAAATCACAAGTGTTCTATGAATGAAGCATTTAAAATGGAAACAGGGGAGGAACAATTCTGCATTCCTGACAGATGGAACAGCGTAATTAAAGATACCATGTTATATGGCCTCTGTCTGATTTGGCTAAAGTGAACTGATCATGAGTGAGGGGAAGAAACCCCAGAAAATACAGGCCCACATTGTAGACTGCCTTGCATGTCTAAAAAGGGAACATCAACTTCATCTGTAGATAAATGTGAGCCACACATGCTATCTCAGTGAAAGGATGACACATAAGGATCATAAAACATTAGAATGGAAGGGCTTTTTGAGACCAACTTCCTATCAATAGACTGTTTTCATGGTGCCCTGGAAACCGAGCTAATTCGGTCCCTTTGTTTTACCAAAGGAAACATACTAGGTCAGGGTTGTGCCTTAGGAAGGCAATCCTGGTCACAATGTGGAAAATAGATTAGAGGAGGGAAGAATGGAAGCAGGGATGCCAAGTTGAAACCTCGAGTCCATTTCCCAGTATGAAAAGCCTAGAGTAGGATGATGGTGGTAGAAATGCAAAGGAGAGGAAGAGACATGAAAAACATTCTGAGATAATTCTAGTGAACATGATAGACTTTTGCATTTACAGTGTATTAGACCGGTTTTCAGACTGCTATAAAGAAATACCTGAGACTGGGTAATTTGTAAAGAAAAGAGGCTTAATTGACTCACAGTTACGCATGGCTGGGGAGGCCTCAGGAAACTTACAATCATGGCAGAAGGCAAAGAGGAAGCAAGGCACATCTTACATGGCAGCAGGAGAGAAGAGCAAAGAGGAAAACTGTCAAACAATTATAAAACCATCAGATTACATGAGTCCCACTCACTATCTCGAGAACAGCATGGGGGAAACCGATCCCATGATCCAATTACCTCCCACCAGGTCCCCTCCTTGACACATGGGGATTACAATTCACGATGAGATTTGGGTAGGAACACAGAGCCAAACCATATCACAAAGTTAAGTCATGTTTTCCTTCACTTCCTCATGAAAGAATGACTTAATAAGAGATGATGTAATCTTCAATTACCTTTTTTTTTTTTTACATCTTTCCTCCTATCCACAGGGCCCACCTTTCCCTAACTACCAGCTCATATCTATGATTTCCTTCAGCACCCTCTTCAAAGTTCACTTACTCCTGGAAGCCCTCACTGACTACTCTCAGCTGATTAGATCACTCCTGCCCTCTACACTTATGGAAGCAGTTGCTTCCATATCATATTACACTACTGAACATCATAGAAGATATTTCATTCCTATAGCCTAGCTGAGCCATGAAAAGCAGTGACTGATATTAAATAGAACTTTTTGCAAGATCTATTGAGTTAATCAGGGGTATGGTGTTACCCCTACAATCCCGGCTATATGTACCAGATCCTAATCTGAGTTGAAATGAACCTTGATATTTAGTTTACTTTTTGGTTTTGACTACTTTTTACTTGTTTTAAAAATCAGGATAAAACAAAATTGAACAAAAAATAAAGAGGTAAAGTGCATTCAATAAAGAGATTTTAATTAACACTGGACATAAAAATACATTTTACTGCATCTTAAAGGTTTTTTAACATTTGCTGTTTATAGTATCTTGTCTGATTTGAGAGGCTACCAATCACAGGTAAGTCACACATTGATTCAGGATCAGTCTCTTTCTTTTTTCAGTATATTACATTACTGAGGGAAAAACTGGATTTAGAGTTAATTTTAAAAGTTAAATCGGTATTATCTGAAAAATGAATCCATTTAAAATATTTCTGCATTGGGTGGGAGTCCGTCCTAAACACACTCCACAGCTCATCATTCCATGTAGGTGGGTAACCCTGTCCCGGAACACAAAGGAAACTTATTCTTGGAGTGTTACTGCCATCTAGTGGAAATTTTACTAACTGTGAATAACTTCTTAAGGCTAATTAGGCCCCCTACTCTCTGCCGCCACTCTCACCATGCCTTTTTTTCTTTTTCCTTTCTTTCTTACTATCACAGGTGCACTCAGGTACACCAAGAAGAGAAAATGTTTGCTCAGTCATTGGAAACTTCTTTGAAAACTGGTGCTTTGTACCCAGCAAGACAATATTTTTATTTGGCCAAAGCTGATTTGTCAGAAAATACATGCATGTGCCCTAATTTTTGCAAAAAAAGAAATGCAGAAAGGATTAACCAGAAACTAGTGGGATTGATTACCTAAAGCAAAAGGATGAAAATGAATGAGAAAGATGGAAAAAGATGGAACTCTTCTGATTACATTTTTATTTTACTTTTGAACCACATAAATGTTTACACTTTTTTTGTTGTTTTGTTTTGAGACGGAGTCTCTGTCACCCACGCTGGAGTGCAGTGGCATGATCTCGGCTCACTGCAACCTCCGCCCTCCGAGTTCAAGCAATTCTCCTGCCTCAGCCTCCCAAGTAGCTGGGATTACAGGTGTCTGCCACCGTGCCCAGCTAATTTTTTGCGTTTTTAATAGATAAGGGGTTTCACCATCTTGGCCAGGCTGGTCTTGAACTCCTGACCTCATGATCCACCCGCCTCGGCCTCCCACAGTGCTGGGATTACAGGCGTGAGCCACCATGCCTGGCCTAGGTTTTCAAATATAGAATTTAATCACCAGGTTGGGAGGGCTGTAAGTTGAACAGAAACAGAAACAAATCAACCTAAGCATGTATCATATAAAAAATGTAATTATTCAGAACAAGAAAAATAATTATTTCAAGTAACTTTTGAATGTGAAATTCTAACTAGTCACCCTCAGGGAATATTCTAAAGATAATAACTAAGAAAGCCTTGAACTTTACCTGGTAAGGTAAGTTTGTCTTTGGTAGTGGTATTGATGTAGTAATTCTGAAACTACTTAGTGTGTGTTTTAGAATTTCAAATAGATAAACGTATGATCTTGCTGGTGTTGCAGGGCTTTTCCTTAGTTCAGCTAAAGACAGGGTCCTTGTCCATCCCATGGTCACCAAAATTTAGGCTCATAGATGGTTTGAAGCTTGAGTAAAGCAGGGTTTTACTGGGTAAAAGGGAAAGAAAGGAAAACAGGGATCCTCCTAAGGCCAAAGTCCCTGCTAGAGAGCTTCCCACCCACAAGTTCCACACAGGAAGAGGAGGGGCCTTGAATTCCAGGTTCCACACAGGAAGAGGAGGGGCCTTGCAGGTTCCACACAGGAAGAGGAACCCTGATACAAACGTTGTAAACTTCTGTGTCTCCACCCCAGTGTGTACTCTTCCCAGTGCACAAGCCAGTTGGAGTTTTTCCAGGGACCCCCTTCCCACTTGGCTGTCTCACTGGGAACCACTTTTTCCACTGTAGGAAGCTTGTGTTTTGTTTTTTTAAAAAAGATATGGAGTAAAGGAAGAAGCAGCAAACTCTTTGGTGTTGGATTATGAAATCAAAGGTATCAGTACAAATTCGTGGTCTTTAAAACTATATATTAGCCAGGCACAGTGGCTCATGCCTGTAATCCCAGCAATTGGGGAGGTTGAGGCAGGGAGATCAACTGAGGTCAGGACTTCAAGACCAGCCTGGGCAACATGGTAAAACCCTGCCTCTACTAAAAATACAAGAAATAGCCAGGTGTGGTGGTGCACACCTGTAATCCCAGCTACTCAGGAGGCTGAGGCATGAGAATCACTTGAACCGGGGAGGCGGAGGTTGCAGTGAACAGAGATCATACCACTGGACTCCAGCCTGGGCGACAGAGAGAAAGAGACTCTGTCTCCAAAAAAAAAAAAAAAAAAGTATTTATTTCCTATTTTGTCCATTGAAAGAGCCTAGAAGCAGTAACCCTCCTGCAGAAGGAGTATACCTGCACCCTGGCTTCCATGCCTAAACACCATAGTCAAAAGACAAAAGCAGAATCCCACGGAGAAATGGCTTATTCCAGGGCTGGGTCAAGGGAAGCAAAAGGTGATCCTGGAACATCTCTTGTTTCAGAGTATCAGAACATGCTCAAAGGCTGATCAGGACCTGCCAAAAGACACAGGAGCCAACCAAGATCAATGATACGAAAGAATATATAACATTGAATTTTTTTTAAATTGCTGAGTCTATACCCATCCTTTAAAGGAGAAAAAAAGAAAAAGAAAAGATGCCAATGAATGCATGTAGAAGGAATGATAGAAACAGGAAATAACCGTCTCAGAACCACCATAGAAATAATAGATTCAGGCAAGGATCATCAAAGAGTGCCAAAATCATTCAGTGGGAAATTGAGGCATAAAAGAATATTTATACGATCTAAAAGTATAACTCCATGCAATATGTATTAATTATGAAGAAGAACTACATCTTTCCAATGCATCTGGAAGTTAGCATTTTTACTAAGTGATCAAACTTAATATGAGCAATAACGGGACAATCAGGCAGCAGATGCCTCCTGGTCTGACACACTGAGGACAGAACACCACTTCTTCAGTGTTCCTGCCAAACTGCAAAACCTGAATCTAATCATGAGGAAACATCACATAAACCCAAGTTAAAGAACATTCAACAAAATACTGGCCTGGGCTCCAAAAATGTCAATGTCAATTAAAGACCAAGGAAAAGCTGGGGGACTGCTCTTGATTAAAGTAAACATAAAAGACATAAATAAGTAATTATATTTAATATTAAATGCAATGTGTAATCTAGATTGGCTTTTGGATGGTTTAAAAAAAAATTTAAAAAAAAAAAGCTATAAGACATTGCAATGGTTTGAATGTGTCCCCTTCAAAATGTAGGTGTTGCTAATGTGATAGTATTAAGAGGTGGGGCCTTTAAGAGGTGATTAGGCCATGAGGGCTTCTCCCTCATGAAGGGGATTAAGGCCCTTACAAAAGAGGCTTCATGTAGTGTGCATTCCTTGCCATTCCACCTTCTGCCATGTGAGGACACAGCATTCCTCTCCTTGGAGGCTACAGCCTTCACCAGATAACCCAACCTGCTAATGCAAAGGATCTTGGACTTTGCAGCCTCCAAAACTACGAAAAAATAAATTTCTGTTCTTTATAAATTACCCAGTCTAAGGTATTCTGTAATAGCAGCACAAAACAGGCTAACACAGATATTATTGAAATAATTAGGAAACTGAATAAGAATTCGTATTAGATAATAATATTGAATGTAATATTAGATAATAAAATTGTGTCGACTTCAAATTTCCCAAGTGTTATAATTCTATTGTAGTTAGATTACAAAATTCTCTAGTTTTAAGTGATACATACTGAAAGTGTTTAGGAATAAAATGTTATACTGTCTACAACTATCTCTCAAATGGTTCGATATCATTTCATCCATAAAAACTTAGTACGAATCTCAAAAAGATAAGTATCCCTTTTAAAAATAACAATATATCACGCTATTTATAAAGCTTCCCAGGTGATTCTCTTATTCATCTATGAATCAATACTACAGAGATGAAAAGCAGAACTAATCTCAGGGGTTAAATCTGTTAATGTGGTGGCAGCAGTTGAGAGCACTGTGTTAAGAACAATTCTGACACAATTAGGCTCAGCCTAAGATAATGCCATGATTGACTGGCTAGGTCTGCTGTAGTGCCCAGTATGTCCCTGTATATTATCTGAGTCATGTCATAAGCATGAAACACAGAAGACATGAGAGAGCAAGCTATAGGCCAGAAGTTAGAAAGGAGATCCTAGTATCACTAGTAGAGTCTAATCTGATCGTAGACTGCTGACCTCTCTTCCTCTTCAAATCAGAGTCAGACCTGTTTTCCTGGTTAAATAGTTAATATTATAAGGAAACAAAAGGCAAGTGTGAGAGGGGATAATATGTGTATGTGCATTAAGCCTTGAAGCAGATCTCTTTGATCCTGACAGAGTCCACTGAGGTGGTAGGAAACAGCTGCAGAGAGGAGCTCTTTAGAGAAATAACCACAATAATAATGATGATAATGATGATAATATGCTCAAAAGAGAAGTGAATCTAATGAAAAACTACTTCATTAGAATGAAATTCTAATAGAGGCAACCTAAATAGCAAAGAGAGACCCTCTAAAAATAAATGATATGTATTTGGGAATAAGGCATTGCAATAGGAATGCACACGCCATAGTAAACTATGTGTGAATTCAGGGAAGTAAAGGAAGACAAAGGTTTTTAAGAGAAAAATTAAGAAAATTTCATAGTTAGCTGGGAGACCAGCCTGGTCAACATGGTAAAACTCCGTCTCTACTAAAAATACAAAAATTAGCCAGGCATGGGGGCAGGCGCCTGTAATCCCAGCTACTTGGAAGGCTAAGGCAGGAGAATCGCTTGAACCCAGGAGGTGGAGGTTGCAGTGAGCCAAGATCACGCTACTGCACTCCAGTCTGGGTGACAGAGTGAGACTCCGTCTCAAAAAAAAAAAAAACATAGTGTTTTGGCTACAAGGATCAGTAACAAGGGTGACAGCAGGTGAGCTTGAACAGTGAATTACTGGGCAAATATCCACATAGAAGTGCTTTTTGTAAAGGCTGTGACGGTCTTTGTGAAGGCTGGGAGTTTTGTAGTCTTTTGTGATAGTTTGTATTATCAGGCATTTCATGAGACCTTTTCTCTGCATAGCCTACCCCAGCTCCATTTCTCAGGGAGGATTTTAACACAGTGGACTCCATTTTGATTCTGAGAACTTTTATACTTCCCTCCTTTTCATCAAGATCTTCTCTCCAAAAGCATCACTGATCAATCAACCTATAGTTGGATTTTGATGTCCCTCAGTGCCAGGATGGATTTGTCCCAGGTTGCTAGTTTACTCCCACATTGGAGGGAGTGATTGGTGACTAGGAGTCATGTTGAAACTCTTCTGGCCACATTTGAGCAACAAAGGGAGCTTGAAGCAAAGCTCTCAGGTTAGTCTACCTGGAATCCATTAATAAGTTTAATTTTGTCTGTTTTGTAGGGGTTTGCTATCATCCTCAAGTTCTGGGCCAGCATTATTCTGTTCAGAGTTGTACCTCTGCAAGAATTTAAGAAATAACAAATACAAAGTTTAAAATAAGAAAATACAACACAAAATTAATAGTACTGTGACAATTCTAGTTTGCATAATGGTTTTGAGATATGAACCTGGGCTAAAGACAACCAATTGAATAAATCAAATGACCATTATCCTGTAAAGTAAAAATGGTTGGCATTAACAGGGGTAAGAGTCTTATTATGATATGGATTCCTGTTCTAACATCTTGGGGAAGGCTGTCTAGAGCACAAAAACATCTTATCCTGGTTTGCAGATTAAATCTGTCTACGGCAGCAGGTGGTTTGGTAAATTTTTGTGTGACTCATTATCAGGCACAAGACTTGTTCCTTAAAATTTATCTAGTTTCAGCTTTATAGGGCTTCAGGAATGGAGCATTTTCAATTTTTAGCAATTCCATGAAAGAAAGTTGGATTGGAAGGATCTAGAATTCTAGTCTGTAGGTAGATCACAGGAACTCAAAAACAATGCACAGAGCTACAATGTAGTAACAGGTGTGTTATAGCTTTTCTTCAGAAACATAACTTTTTCAATCTATATTAATCACATGGGAAACTCAGATTTAAAAATTTCTCTAGGCTAGGAAGCCAAACCAAGGCAGATTTAGATTTTACCTATAGTCTGAAGGTTCCTGGGCCTGCCAGGGAGTGACAACTTTTATCTATTTATTATAAGTCTGGGAACACTTGAGGCCAGTCATTCTATGCACATTCTCAAATATGATATTTTAATCAAAGCCTTGGTAATATAACTAATGTTTCTGATTGTATTCTGCTATTGAAAAAGAAAAAAGAACTCTGACATGGTCAACATGACGAAACTCTGTCTCTACGAAAAATTTTAAAAGTAGCTAGATGTGGTCGCACATCCCGTAGTCCCAGCTACCCTAGGGCTGAGGTGGGATGATCACTTAAGCCCAGGATGTGGAGGCAGCAGTGAGCTGAGATTGTGCCACTGCTCTCCAGCCTAGGAGACAGAGCGAGAAGCTGTCTCAAAAAAAAAAAGAGAGAGAGAGAGAGAGAGAGATAAGATTTTTGCTGAACTTATGCAAATAACTATATTGCCATAAGAAAACTCATGAACAGTTTCCAAATTTTTGAGGAATAGTAAGAATTAAGAGTAAATGCTTCCAGCTTTATTCACAAAAGCATACTTTACCAAAATGTTGTAAACTATAGATAGCTTAAAAGAGAAAAATTTTTTTAAGTCTGGAAAACAAAACACTTGAAGAACAACTAATGTTAGATAAAAGTCATAAAAACAGGCTGGGCGCAGTGGCTGAAGCCTGTAATCCCAGCACTTTGGGAGGCCGAGACAGGCGGATCACAAAGTCAGGAGATCGAGACCATCCTGGCTAACATGGTGAAACCCCGTCTCTACTAAAAAATACAAAAAACTAGCCGGCCACGGTGGCGGGCACCTGTAGTCCCAGCTACTTGGGAGGCTGAGGCAGGAGAATGGCGTAAACCCAGGAGGCGGAGCTTGCAGTGAGCTGAGATCCGGCCACTGCAGTCCAGCCTGGGCGACAGAGCAAGACTCCGTCTCAAAAACAAAAAAAAAGAAGTCATAAAAACATTTCTTTATCATTTATATAATATCATGTAGTTAATTTTTATTCTACCTGATCTATTGATTAGCAGTTTCATAAACTCATTAGTTTCTTCATTCGAATTTTGAAAAAAATTATATTTAATTCATTAATCTTAAAGTTATTAGAAACCTGTATTTAAGAGTACTTGTTAGAGTCTTTTCCATAAATCTGATTGGAAATGCTTTTAGAGAAGGACTTAAAACAGTAACTAAGGAACTAAGGACTTAAAACAGTAACTATGGATGACAAAAACTTAGAACGGCTGTGTTAAAAATCTGATGGAAGTTGATCACAATCAGCAATTGGCAAGAATATTTAGTTATTTTTATGGCAGACAACATAATCGTGACTGATTTCATATTAGATTTCTAAGAGTTTTATACAATTTAGAAATATTCATAGCAATAAAATGCCCATAAATGTAATTGAAAGGCAATCTAGTATCACTTATTGTCTGACAATGTTTTCCATATAATTGGCCAATTAAGCCTAATTATTTAATATCTCTACAAGATGAGAGATACATTCCTTGAGGCTCTCCCAGGGCCTATCTAGAAAATCTCAAATTAATTCTAAATCAAAAAGATTTAATTTACAATTTTAATCCTGGGAAAGTCTGTCAAAGATGTCAAAAAGTTCAAAACATTTGATCGAAGGAGTGAAATAATATTCATTTAACCAGAGCGATAATCAAACGATTTCAAACGCAATACAGAAAGGTACATGGATTTTTAAAACCTTAACCCTTTCAAAGCTCAGTTTTCCCAAGTAATCAAAAACCTGGTGAAGACAACACTGAAATTTATCTTGATAAAATGTAATATTTTGTGGAGGTTTTTAGGCCAGTTACCAAAAAGGTAAAGAAAAACTTCCTGCATTGTGATTGCTTCTTCTGGGAAGCCTGTTTAGATAACCTGGAAGTCAAAACTGATGAAAAGGACACTGCATTTAATTACACACAGAAAGAATGTGTCCAAAGTTATCAAGGTACACCATATTATAGAGGAATGTAAATAAGAAAATGGTATATTGAGCAGAGGAATGCATGGCTCTTGAAAAAAGTAAGAGTGTATGAAATTTGCTGGCTACATGGAACAATTCAAACATATCAAGAAAAGCCAAGAGTACAGAATCGAATTATACTGAAGGAAAACATTGTCTTTGTAAGCCTTCAAACAGAACATTTCAGTGACAAATCATAACAGCAGAATTAGAACTGAACAAGAGAAGTTACAGAAGCTGACAAAAAAGTTGAAGGAAAGAGTTTTCGTTCAAGGCAAACAAAAAGATACACCTTCTTAAGGGGAGAAAGAGCTGAAGGCAATGATGCACAGCCTACAAATCATGTGCAACAAGATAAAGCAAAAATTGAACTTCTGAGATATGAATCTGAGAAGCTTTAAGAGAAAAACTCTTAGAGAAATACAAGAAATGAAATTATCATTCTGATTGAAAAAGACAGAATTTCCAAACTAAAATTAAGGAAATGAGTTGTGTGGCAGAAATAGAAACTGTTGCAGTTTAGAAGATGGCTGTTAAACAGATTTTAAAATTAAAAATCGAAACCTCTTCTAATTTTTATGAAGAGAAGATCAATACTTTAAAAAACCTTGTTGTTCTAACACAGAGGACCAAATTTTTAGTTTTATATTAGTGAATTTTTAATATCCAAGCTCAATCTTTAGAAAGACATAAATAATTCGCTTCTAATCATAGCCAATTTGATCACATGCAAAATTTCTTTCATAAACATATCGTTCACAAACATTATCACAACTTATTCAGTCCTTTAACAACAGCTAAAACTTTCTGCTTTGTCTTATACTTTCTCTTTCATGAATAACTAATCATTTTACTTAAGGACAAAAATTTATCACACAGGATTCTTTTTATATAAAATTATTATCTTTTCTTTTTAACATATCTAACCAAAAATACATCTGAATAACCCAGGACTTTTTTTTACATCTCTCTACCCTATTTACTCGTTCTGTTCTGTCTTGTTTTTATTTCCTTTCTAAATCCATATCTTGAAACAAATTAGACAAAATTATTGTTTTTCCTCAATTAGAAAAACACATTTTATGTCTTTCTTAGTTTTTCTCATCAAAAACATATTTTTGGAACACTTTACTTATACAATTATATATACACTAATCAGAAATTTAACTAGGAGTAACCTTAATTTTTACCAAGCAATTATCAACTGTATGTTATATATCAATATTTTATAGATGAGAACAATTTTATAATTTTTAGAAACCTATTTTTCTATTACATAATTTTTAATGTATATGAGTAGCTCCAAATATATTTAGTATTTCTATAAAAATTTAATAAACCAAGAACAAACATATTTATATTCAACAATTTTTTTTTTTTTTTTTTTTTTTTTTTGAGACAGGGTCTCACTCTGTCACCCAGGCTGGAGTGCAGTGGCGTGATCTCGACTCACTGCAACCTCCACCTCCCATGTTCAAGCCTCCAGAGTAGCTGCGACTACAGGTGCTCACCACCATGCCCAGCTAATTTTTGTACTTTTTGGTAGAGACAGGGTTTCACCATGTTGGCCAGGCTGCACAGCAATTTGTTTAAGTTTTTTATTTTATTTGAAATGATCCAAGCATTTAATGAGTATCTATTACTTAATTTAACATAACATAACTTTAAGCTTTTGAATTATATGAAAGCTTACTTATATTTATCTTGTTTACATTACCTATTTTTAACCATTATGTATAGATTACTTACGAAAACTGAGATATTTAACAAAGCTAGTTATTTTTCTTGTTAACTACTTTTATAGTTTGTGACTATCAGGTGTTCACCTAAGAACCTTAAAGTTAAATATATATGCATTTTGCCAATAACTCAGAAGCTGTTTCTCAAATAGTTATTTCTATTAAACCAATAATATTGAATTAGTCTTATTTATCAAAGAATTGCACAAAGATCACTGTTTTAGACTTATAGTGTATTGTTGTATGTGTTTATATGTTTATAAAGGTTATAAAACTATATTTATAAAACTATAAACATACAGTTTTATAACCTTTGTGTCAAACTCTGACACCTTAAAACAACTAATGAAGAAGAAGATAAAACTGTCTGACCAATAAACCCAGGAAAAATGTGTGTTTACAATCTTGAAGTCATTTTTATTTTTATTTTAACAACAATTTTTAAACCAACTTATTTACTAAAGATTTACCTAAGTCACATGAACTAAAAGGCATTTGGGTTAATTAGTATATATATTACATAAACACTCATTTATCTAAGCCAATTTAAATAGAATTTCTTAAGGGGGTTCTAGATAACTATGTCACATTTTACCATGTAGACACAACATACAACATAATGTATGTACATATGCATAAATACACTTAAACACATATACATACACAAAGATATTATAACTCTCATTTTAGAGCTTTAGTCATGAGATAGCAATACAAATTCACCAGTTAATAGAAATAATAGGTGGATCCAAATTATATTTCTGACAAAATGAGACCTGTTCACATGGCTAAACTTTGTTTGCCCCAGTAGGTCATCTAATGAAGGCCGTGAGCTACAATTTTGGGTAAAGAAGTTTGGTTTTAAAAGATATTTTTTTCAGTTTCAAATGAGTTTAGGGCTAAATTTTCAATGTTTATATTTTAGCTAGGACTGGCTGACTGGTATAAAAACAAACAAAATCTAATATCCCTGAATTCTTGGTAATAAATATATACATATATATATTTGTTTGCTGGTTTGATTTAACTAGTCAATGCAGATGGCAAAGCATTTTAGAGGTTTTTCGTTTTGTTTTGTTGCTTTTCCTTTTGGCCCCTGTGCACCAAACAAAGCAATTTTTATGACAGATAGAGATACTTGATATAATTGCTCTGAGACCTAACTTTTATACACATTTATTTAGGTTTTTTTCATTTTAAACTTCAATCCTTCATTAAATATTTCATCACCTTAAGCAATTGTTAGACAGGCAAACCTAAATTTATACTTCCAAAAGCTCTCTAGGGAGTTGGGTACCATAACGCTGTTATAATTTGTAAAACCATTAATTTCAAAGCCATTTAATACTCACCATCTCTCTTTTTTTGGCTGGAATATCATAAGTAGTGAGTTTTATTTCAACACCAGAAGAAAGGTCAGGAGATTCAAGGTAGGCCAAAAAGAGAGACAGAGATAAGCAAAAAACTTAGTAGGCTCTACATGTTAACTATAGCTGTAGATTTTTTAGGTTCAAATAATGTAAATTGAGCTCTACATTTTCCTTGATGCAATTTGCACATCAGTTTTTTAAATGTGCATGAGAATGGATAATACTATAGCTGGCCAGAGTCTCAGAAAACCTTGGCATGACTTAATGTTTGAGATTGCCATTCCACTTATTTAAAATCTCTCAAGAGCAAAGACTATCTTACAAATCCTGTCAGAGAGTATCAGGAGCTTGGACTGGTATTTTAGATTGTCGTGATTGTCTTAGTGGCTTTTAAGTAGTCATCTTGTATCTACCATTTAGTATGTTTATTTTTGCTCTTGAAAGATTTTTAGAAACAAGCAAGGGAAAGAGCTAAATCACTTAAATAACCAGAGACCAAAATGAGACCAAGATAAATGTTCAGAAAAATTTGTAACTCAAGTGTGCAGATCAAACAAAATATTAAATTAGGCACACAGAAAGAACCACAAGTAAATTTACCAGAAAAGACATGCCCACTGATAGAATGTAAGTTCTGTAAAAACCAGAGTACTCAAACCAAAAAGATACTTAAAGAATTTGCCAGAAAAGACAGAAAGTTTTTTTAACATCCCAAGAGGATATATAAGGTCCTTTATATAAAGTGGCCTCATAACCAAACCAAATCCCAAATAAAGTCAAAAGCTTCTACCAAAAAGAGAGAGACTTGGCCTGAGAGAAGACTCACCAGTGCAGAAAAGATGAGCCATGGAAGTGGAGGGCTCAAAGAGCTCAAGCAATATTGTACACCAGTTCTAAGAATCATCTGTTCTTCACAAAAATGATCCTGCTTCAGATCCCACTTCTTTATTTTTTATTTCAATAGCTTTTAGGGTACAAACGGTTTTTGGTTACATGGATGAATTGTACAGTGATTAACTGAGATTTTAGTGCACCCATCACCTCCAGGTTGTTTTTTTGTTGTTTGTTTGTTTTTGCTCAGGATAGCTTTTGTGGTTCCATATAAATTTTAGGATTTTTTTTCTATACCTGTGAAGAATATCATTGGTATTTTGATAGAGATTACACTGAATCTGTAGATTGCCTTGGGCAGTAGGGACACTTTAACATATTTATTCTTCCATTCCATGAACATGAAATATCTTTCCTTTTTTGTGTCCTCTTCAATTTCTTGCATCAATGTTTTATAGTTTTCATTGTGGAGATCTTTTACTTCTTTGGTTAATTCTTAAGTATTTTATTTTATTTGTAGCAATTGTAAAGGGGATTATATTCTTGATTTCTTTTTCAGATTGTTCACTTAGCATATAGAAATGCTACTGATTTTTGTGTGTTGATTTTGTATCCTGAAACTTGACTGAATTTGTTCATCAGTTCTAATCGTTTTTTGGTCAAGTCTTTAGGTTTTTCCAAATATGAGATTATATCATCTGTAAACAAGTATAATTTGACTTCTTCCTTTCCAATTTGAATGTCCTTTATTTCTTTCTCTTGTCTGGTTGCTCTAAATAGTACTTCCAGTACTATGTTGAATAATAGTGGTGAAAGTGGGTATCCTTGTCTTGTTCCACATCTAAGAGGAAAGGCTTTCAGTTTTTCCCCATTCAGTATGTGTCAGCATGTGGGTCTGTCATATATGGCTTTTATTATGTTGAGGTCTGTTCCTTCTACCTGATTTTTGAGGGATGTTGAATTTTCTCAAATGCTTTTTCACCATCAACTGAAAAAATTATATGGTTTTTACTCCTCATTCTGTTGATATGATATACCACATTGATTTATTCGTGTATGTTGAACCATCTTTGCATTGCTGGAATAAATCCCACTTGGTCATGATGAATGATCTTTTTAATGTGTTGTTGAATTTGATTTGCTAAAATTCTGTTGATGATTCCTGGCCTCCTAGAATGAGTCAAAAAATACTCCCTTCTCCTCTATTTTTTGGAATAGTTTGAGTCGGATTGATATTGGTTCTTCTTTAAATGTTTGATAAAATTCAGCAGTAAAGCCATTGGGTCCTGGCTTTTGTTTTGCTGGGAGACGTTTTATTATGTCTTCAATAAGTCCATTTGGTCCATAGTGCAGAATAAATCTCATGTTTCTTTACTGATTTTTCTGTCTGGATTAACTGTCCAATGCTCAAAACGTGGTGTTGAAGTCTCCAACTATGACTGTATTGGAGTCTCTCTCTTTAGCTCTAATAATATTTGCTTTATGTGTCTGGGTACTCCAGTAGTGGGTGCATATATACTTAAAATTGTTATATCCTCTTTCTGAATTGATCCCTTTATCTTTATGTAGTGACCTTCTTTGTCTCTTCCAGTTTTTGTCCTGAAATCTATTTTATCCAATATAAGTATAGTTGCTTCTGCTCTTTTTTGGTTTCCGTTGGCATGGAGTATCTTTTTCCACCCCTTTATTTTCTGTGTATGTGTGTCTTTACAAGTGAAGTGTGTTTCTTGTAAGCAATAGATCATTGGGTTTGCTTTTTTATCCATTCAGCCACTGTGTGTCTTTTCATTAGAGAGTTTAGTCCATTTATATTCAATGTTGTTATTAATAAGTAAGGATTTACTTCTTCCATTTTGTTGTTTTCTGGCTGTTTCGTGATCTTCTCTTTCTTCCTTCTTTCTTGTCTTCCTTTTAGTGAAGGTGATTTTCTCTAACTGTATGTTTTTATCTCTTACTTTTTATTTTTATGTATCTGTTGTAAGTTTTTTTATTTGAAGTTACCATGAGGCTTGTAAATAATATGTCATAAGCCATTAGTTTAAACTGCTAACAACACAGATTCCATAAACAAACAAGCAAAGAGAAAATAAAAACTCTACACTTTATATCCCCCACTTTTTACCTTGTTTTTTCTATTTATATCTTATTGTGCTGTCTATGCCTTAAAATTTTCTTGTAGTTACTATTTTTGATAGGTTCATCTTTCAGTATTTTTATGCAAGATGTGATTAGTTTTCACACCACAATTGTAGTGTTGTAATATTCTATGTTTTTCTCTGTACCTATTATCAGTGAGTTTTATACCTTCAGATGATTTCTCAATCATTTCTTAATCTCATTAATGTTCTTTTCCTTCAGACTGAAGAACTCCTTTTAGCATTTCTTGGAGGACAGGTCTTGGGTTGATGAAGTCTCTCGGCATTTGTTTGTCTTAAAAAGTCTTTATTTCTCTTTTATGTTTGACGGATGTTTTCACTGGATATACTATTCTAGGATAAAATATTTTTTTACCTTGAGCACTTTAAATATGTCATGCCACTTTCTCCCGGCCTATAAAGTTTCCACTGAAAAGTCTGCTACCAGATGTATTGGAGCTCCCTTGTATGTTATTTGTTTATTTTCTCTTGCTGCTTTTAGGATCCTTTCTTTATCCTTGACCTTTGAAGTCTGATTATTACATGCTTTGAGGTAGTCTTCTTTGGGTTAAATCTGCTTGGTATGCCATAACCTTCTTATACTTTATTAATATCTTTATTTATTTATATACTTTATTAATATCTTCTTATACTTTATTAATATATTTCCCTAAATATGGAAAACTTTCTGTTATTACTCCCTTGAATAAATGTTCTATCCCAATCTCTCTTTCTACCTCCTCTTTAAGGCCAATGACTCAGATTTGCCCTTTTGAGGCTGTTTTCTACATCTCATAGGCATGTTTTATTTTTGTTTTGTTTTTTTTCTTGTTTCCTCTGTGTATTTTCAAGTTGCCTGCCTTCAAGCTAATTCTTTATTCTGCTTGATCAAGTCTGCTGTTAAGAGACTCTGATGTATTCTTCAGTATGTTAATTGCGTTTTTCAGAGTCAAAATTTCTGCTTCTTTTTAATCATTTCAATCTCTTTGTTAAAATTTATCTGACAGGATTCTGAATTCCTTCTCTGTGTTATTTTGAATTCCATTAAGGTTTCTCAAAACAGTTATTTTGTATTCTCTGTGTGAAAGGTCACGTATTTCCATCTCTCCAGGATCGGTCACTAGTGCCTTATTAAGTTCATTTGATGCGGTCATTTTTCTGGATGTTTCGGATGCTTGTGGAGTTTGTCAGTGACTGGGCATTGAAGAGTTAGGTAGTTATTGTAGTCTTCACAGCCTGGATTTGTTTGTACCTGTCCTTCTTGGGAAGGCTTTCCAGGTATTCCAAGGGACTTGGCTATTGTGATCTAAGTCTTTGGTAACTGCAGCTATATCTGCATTGGGGCACCCCAAGTCCAGTAATGTTGTGACTCTTGCAGACTCATAGAGATACTGCCTTGGTGGTCTTGGTAAGATTTAGGAGATTCCCTTAGATTACCAGGCAGATACACTTGTTCTATTTCCTTACTTTTCCCCAAACAAATGGAGTCTGTGTCCGTGCTGAGCTGCCTGTAGCTGGGTGAAAGGTGACAAGCATCCCAATGGCCACAACCACTGGGACTGAACTGGGTCAGTCCCAAAGCCAGCACAGCACTGGATCTCACCCAAGGCCTGTGGTGACCACTGCCTGGCTACTGCTTATGTTTACTGAAGGCTGAAGGGCTCTACAATCAGCAGATGGTGAATCCAGCCTTGCTTGTATCTTTCCTTTCAGGGCTACAAGATCCCCCTAGCCCTCAGTGGGTCAGGATGCTGTTCAGGAACCAGGACCTAAAGTCAGGAACCTTAGAAATCTACTTGGTACTCTATTCTACCATGGTTGAGCTGGCACCCAAGCTGCAAGACAAAGTCCTTCCTCTTCTTCCTTCCCTTTTCCTTACGCAGAAGAGTCTCTCTCCATGGCCACCACTGTCCCAGACTCATGGAAAGTACTGCCTGGCTACTTCCAATGTTCTCTCAAGGTCCAAGGGCTCCCTAGTCAGCCTGTGGTGAATTCTGCCAGGCCTGAGTCTCTCTTCCGGGCAGTGGGCTCCCCTGTGGCCCACGGCAGGTCCAGAAATGTTGTTCAGGAGCCAACGCCTGGAGTCAGGGACCCCAGGAGCCTGCTTGGCACTGTACCCCCACTGTGGCTGAGCTGGTCCTCAAACTATAAGACAAAGCTCCCTTTACTCATCACATTTTTTTCCCTCCAACAGAAGGAGTCTCTGTCTGTAGCCACCACAGCTGGAATGTGCTGGGTTACACCTCAAGCCAGCATATTTCTGAGTCTCACCCAAGGCCCACAGCAAATACCGTCTAGCTACCGCTGCTGCTTATTCAGGGACCAAGGGCTCTTTAGTCTCAGGTGATGAATCCTGCCAAGAATGGATGTTTCCCTTCAAGGTACCAATTCTCTTCTGGCCCAGGGCATGTCTAGAAGTGTCATCTGGGAGCTAGGGCCTAGAATGGGGGCCTCAGGTCCCTACCTTGTGTCTTATTTCACTGTGGCTGAGCTGGTATCCAAACTGTAAGACGAAGTCTTCTTTCTCTCCCCTCTCCTCTCCTCAAGCAGAAGAAAGAAGTCTCTCCCAGAGCTGCACAGTCTCTCTACTGTGCTGCCTGGGGTTGAGGGCGGGATGAAGCAAGTACTCCTTTGGCTGCTCCAGCTGGTGTCTCACCAGGTCATGTGTACTCCAAGTCCACTGGCTCTAAGCCCAGGACAGTAACAGGACTTCTGCAGGAACTGCAGTCCTTGTGGTCTAGATGACCTTTCAAGTTTATTTAGGACTCTACAGCACTTTAGCCCATGGTGGCGGGGCTTCCAGAACTCAGACTGACCACTAGGATGGGAGATTCACCTCTGGCTATGGCTGGTCTTAGCGTTCTCTTCATGGGCAGCAGCTGAATTCAGTTAAATGTTGCTTTCCATTGTGACAGGACAGTCCTCAGTTCCAATGCAAAGTCCTACAATTACTGTGCTCTCCTTCTCCCAAGCACACAGATTATTTCTCCATGCCATGAGGCTGCTGCCAGGGGATCTGGGAAGGGTTGTATAGGCAATTCAAGAGTGTCTTTCCTACCCTCTTCAATACCCTTTTTTTTTTTTTTTTTTTTTTTTTTTTTGAGGTGGAGTCTCGTTCCATTGTCCAGGTTGAAGTCCAGAGGCACAATCTTGGCTTACTAAAACCTCTGCCTCTCGGGTTCAAGTGATTCTCCTGCCTCAGCCTCCCAAGTAGCTGGGATTACAGGTGCCCACCACCACACCACCCAGCTAATTTTTGTATTTTTAGTATAGATGGGGTTTCATGCTGTTGGCTAGGCTGGTCTCGAACTCCTGACCTCAAGTGATCTGCCCATCTCAGCCTCCCAAAGTGCTGGGATTACAGGCATAAGCCACCATGTCCAGTCCCACTTTCCTTAATAAGATATTAAAACACAGTGAGGTACTGTGTTCACTCACCTGGTTTTTTTGTTTTACTTATAAACATGTTTTTTTGTGTAGATAGTTGCTCAATTTGATGTTCGCATGGGGGGTGGTGGGGACAATCACTGGAGGCTTCTATTTGGTCATCTTGCTCTACCTCCTCCGCCCACATAAAAAATTTTTAAAGGATCTAGTTGAAAAAGTCAACAACATGTGTGAGAAGATAAGGAAATATCAACAGAGATGAAACCATAAAAATAAAAGGGCGGGGGTCATATGGAAATTCTGGAAATAAAGAAACACAATATCATAAATAAAGAACTACCTAGAGTTATCAAAGCTGAGGCGGAAATCCCAGTCAATTGAACATAGGTTTAAAATTATCAAAACTGAAACACAAAAAGAAAAAAAGCAAATAAAAAATGTTCACATAAAAACTCTTGAGCAATATCAAACGACCGAACACAAACTGGAGTCAAAGAGAGAGAAGAGAGAGAACAGACAGATAAAAAATTTGAAAAGATAATGACCCCAAATTTTTCCAAAGTTATCAAAGATATCAAACCATAGATCTGAAAGCTCAGAGAATCCGAAAGGACACACATACACATACACACACACACACACACACACACCCCTCATCTAACTGCTGAAAATTAGATAAAGGGAAAATCTTGAAAACAGGAAAAAAATAACAAATATAAGAATTACAGCAGCCTGAAACTATGTAAGTCACAAGACAATAGACTTATATCTTGAAAGTACCAAAAGAATAAAAACTATCACATCAGAATTCTATACTCAGTGAAAATACTGTTCAAAAATGAAAGTAAGATAAAGACTTTATCAGAAAGCAAAGGTTAAAAAATTAATTGCCAGCACATCTCCAGTACAAGAAATGTTAGGGGAAATTCCTCCAGCAGAAGGAAAATGACATCAGACAAAAATTTGAATTTCCATAAATATTTTAAGATATGATCTTGCCACACAAGTAAGCACTAAATTACATCATAATTTATTAGTAATAGAAAGTAGCTATTAGTCATCAGAGAGAATTATATCTTAACAAAGCAGGAGATAAGCTCCTTTAGAGGAAAATTGCCAACTATCTACTGGTGAGTGCCTTATTTATAGTGACAATGTTTTGAATAAGGAAACCCAACTACCTTCCCTATTTCCACTTCCATCCACCTCCAGGAATACACACAGCTGACTGGACCAGGACCATGCATCTTACTCAAGTACAATAGTCTAATGGTTGGACAGAAACCTCAGCATTCTACACGATCATGTATGTGGGTGATTGTCTGGGCTACCAGATTTATTATCCTAAGAATATGACCTAGAAAACTGGGAACCTAGTTGAGTCTACAGGGAGCCAAAGCTGAAAGATTTGCAGGGAGAAGGAGGTAATCACATGCCATAAGCCAATAGAACACCTGATTACGCAGAATCCATGCATGGGGGATTGGGGGTTGGAATGTTTTATAGTACTGAGGGTGAAATTTGTGGCAGGATCAACAAAACAGCAATAGAAAAAAGCTGAATCACCACAACAGTAAATGATCAGTTAACTTGAGATTCTGGGGTCAACAAGCTGACCCTGACTCCATGGGAAATGTTTAATTCCCAGATCACAATTTTACTCACCATGAGGCCAATTATATGAGGATTCTCACTGTTTCAGTGAAATAGTTACAGCCTACTTTAGATCCTTGTACTTCTTTCTATTTTGTCAACTACTGGACTTTTTTTGACCATTGTGCCTCCTAGTTTTGAAGTCAAAATCCCAATTTATTTGAAACACAATGTGGTTTAGCATATTAGCTTCCTAGGGCTACTGCAACAAATCACCACAAACTTGATGTCTTAAAACAACAGAAATTTATGGTCGCACAGTTCTGGAGGACAAAAGTCCAAAGTCAAGGTGTCAGCAGAGTCGACTCCTTCTGAACACTTTGAGGGAGAATCCATTCCAGGCCTCTCTCATACCTTTTAGTGCCTGCCAGCAACTTTTGACATTCCTTGGCTTGTAGAAATAGCACTTCAATCACTGCCTCCATCTTCTCATTGCCTTCTCTTCTCTGTCTCTTTTCTTTTCTAAGGATACCTGTCATTGAATTTGGGGCCCAGCCTAACCCAGAATGATCTTGTCTCAAGATCCTTAGCTTAATGATATCTGCAAAAACACATATTTCAAATGTCAGATTCACAGGCGCTGGGTATACATATATCATTTTTTGGAGGGCAGCGTGAGACACATTCGACCCACTATGCTTAGCATACCAGCATTTAACTAGGAATCAGAAAATTTGGGTTATAATCCTTGCTTCACAATTGACTTGCTGTGTGTGGCTTTAAGCAAGTTGGTTAATCTCCCTGAGTTTCAATTCCCTTACCAAAAAATGGGAATAATGTTTGTCCTACATGCTTCCATATGAAGTAATCTGCACATAGTACAGTAGTTTATTTTAAATAAACAACAAATGAATAAATTAATATGTGAGTAAATAAAGGAATAGATTCATCTGTAGGTGTTCAGCAGGCCATAATTAAATCAGATCTAGAACTCAGCAGACATATTTGGGCTGAATATTTAGAAGTGCTCAGCATACAGGTGGCAGTCAATTCCATAGGAATAAATGAGATCAACTAGATAGAAAAACAATAAAAAGCTGAAGTAGAAGACATAATGCTAGGAAACTTTTACATTTAAGAATTGAATGAGAAGAAAAGATATTACAAGAGAAGAAAACAAAGAAGCAAAGGACCTAAGTATAAAGAATTAACCAACACATTCAGAAATAAAGAGTACATGGTGACTGGGAGCTCCCGACAGAGCAGCATGCGGAGGCTTGCATTGTGAATTTTAGCTCCAGATCAACTGCAAGAACAAACCCACAATCCCAAGAGGACCCACAGACCCTCTGAAGGAAGCGGACTGCTCCTGCAGGACCCAGGAGACACCCCAAATACTGTGAGTGCCCCAACTGTGGACGTGGGAAAGGTAGACCCTCCTCTCTCAAACCACACACCCCCACTGGAGAAGCTGAAGGTCTGTTTGTGGAAGAGGTTTCCGACGTTACTTGAAGCTGAGTCCATTTGGAGAGCCAAGTGAAATACGGGAGTAGAGAAAGGCCCTGTGAGCTTGCTGGGCCCCCAAGCAGCCCATTCCTGCCTGGCACCAAAGAGATCTATCAGGAGGGTGACCAGAGGAGCAGGGGGTAAAAGTCCACAGGGAGAAGGAATTCTCTAGTTGAACTTTGTGACAATTTGAATGAGGTGAAAAGCCTCCTGGCCAGAACTCAGAGAAGGGCACTAAATGGGTGTGTAGACTTCACAGGTTGGGGAAGAACTAAAGCCCTTTTCTCTCGCAGCTGGTAGGTGGAAAGCCTCGGGCAACTTTTCAAACCCCTCTCGCCCTCCTCCTGGAAACAGACTGTTAGGGGGCATGGTGAGAGTGAGACCAGCCCTTCAAGTTGCCTGGGAGCTGGGTGAGGCCTGTGACTGTTGGCTTTCCCCCACTTCCCTGACAACCTGCAAGACTCAGCAGCCATAATCCTCTTAGGTACACAGCTTCAGTGACCTGGGAACCTCACTCCCATCCTCAACAGCAGCCACAGTAAGACCCGCCCAAGGAGAGTCTGAGCTCAGATATGCCTAGCCCCGCCCCCATCTGATGGTCCTTCCCTATCCACTCTGGTAGTGGAAGAAAAACGGCCTATAATCTTGGGAATTTTAGGGCCCTTCCCACCACCAGTCCCTCCTCACACTACTACAGCTGATGCTTCCCGGAAAGTGCCACCTCCTGGCAAAAGGCCAAACAGCACAAAACAGAGTACTAAACCACCAAAGCTAAGGACACTCATGGAGTCCCTTGCAGCCTCTGCCACCTCCACTAAAACAGGTGCTGGTATTCATGGCTGAGAGACCCAGAGACGGTTCACATCACAGGACTCTGTGCAGACGATCCCCAGTACCAGCCTAGAGCCAGGTAGACTTGCTGGGTGGCTAGACCCAGAAGAGAGAAAACAATCACTGCAGTTCGGCTCACAGGAGCCACATCCATAGGAAAAAGGGGCAGAGTACTATATCAAGGGAACACCCTGTGGGACAAAAAATTCTGAACAATACCCTTCAGCCCTAGACCTTCTGTCTGACAGGGCCTACCCAAATGAGAAGCAATCAGAAAACCAACCCTGGTGATATGACAAACCAAGGCTCATCAATATCCCCAAAAGATCACACTAGTTCACAAGCAATGAATCCAAACCAAGAAGAAATCCCTGATTTGGGAGGTTAGTTATTAAGCTAATCTGGGAGTGACCAGAGAAAGATGAAGCCCAATGCATGGAAATTCAAAAATGATACAAGAAGTGAAGGGATAAATATTTATGGAAATAGATAACTTAAAGAAAAAACAATCAAAAATTTAGGAAAGTTTGGACATGATTTTAGAAATGTGAAATGCTCTGGAAAGTCTCAGCAATAGAACTGAACAAGTAAGAGAAAGAAATTCAGAGCTCAAAGACAAGGTCTTCGAATCAACCCAATACAACAAAGACAAAGAAAAAAGAATAAGATGATATAAACAAGGCCTCCAAGAGTCTGGAATTACGTTAAATGACCAAACCTAAAAATCATCGGTGTACCTGAGGAAGAAGAGAATTCTAAAAGCCTGGAAAATATATTTGAGGGGATAATTGAGGAAAACTTCCCCAGCCTTGTTAGATACCTAGACATGCAAATACAAGAAGCACAAAGAACACCTGGGAAATTCATCACAAAAAGATCTTTGCCTAGGCACACTGTCATCATTATCCAAAGTTAAGATGAAGAAAAGAATCTTAAGAGCTGTGAGACAGAAGCACCAGGTAACCTATAACGGAAAACCTATCAGATTAACAGCAGATTTCTCAGTAGAAACCCTACAAGCTAGAAGGGATTGGGGACCTATCTTTACACTCCTCAAACAAAACAATTATCAGCCAAAAACTTTCTGTCCAGCAAAATTAAGCATCATATATGAAGGAAAGATACAGTCGTTTTCAGACAAACAAATGCTGAGAGAATTTGCCATTACCAAGCCACCACTATAAGAACTGCTAAAAGGAGCCCTAAATCTTTAAACAAATCCTGGAAACACATCAAAACAGAACCTCTTTAAAGCATAAATCACACAGGACTTATAAAACAAAACTACAAGTAAAAAGCAAAAACAAAAACAAAAAAAAAAAAAACGAAGTACACAGGCAACAAAGAGCAAAATAAACGCAATGGTACCTCACATTTCAATATTAACATTGAAGGTGAATGTCCTACATGCTCCACTTAAAAGATACAGAACTACAGAATGGATAAGAACCCACCAATCAACTATCTGCTGCTTTCAGGAGACTCGCCTAATACCTAAGGACTCACATAAACTTAAAGGGGTAGAAAAAGGTATTTCATGCAAATGGACAAAAAAAGTGAGCAGGTGTAGCTATTCTTATATCAGACAAAACAAACTTGAAAGCAACAGCAATTAAAAAGAGACAAAGAGGGACAGTATAGAATGGTAAAAGGCCTTGTTCAACAGGAAAATATCACAATCCTAAATATATATGCACCTAACACCAGAGCTCCCTAATTTATAAAACAATTACTAACAGACCTAAGAAATGAGATAGACAGCAACACAATAATACTGGGGGACTTCAATACTCCACTGACAGCACTAGACAGGTCATCAAGACAGAAAGTCAACAAAGAAACAATGAATTTAAACTATACCTTGGAACAAATAGACTTAACAGATATATACAGAACATGTCATCCAACAGCCACAGAATACACACTGTATTCAACAGCACAAGGAACTTCCTCCAAGATAGGCCATATGATATGCCATAAAATGAGCCTCAATAAATTTTAAAAAATTGAAATTATATCAAGCATTCTCTTAGACCACAGCGAAATAAAACTGGAAATCAACTCCAAAAGAAACCTTCATGCAAATACATGGAAATTAAATAACTTGATCCTGAATTAGCTTTGGGTCAAAAACAAAATCAAGATGGAAATTTAAAAATTCTTCTAACTGAATGACAATAATGACACAACCTATCAAAACCTCTGAGTTTCAGCAAACACGGTGCTGAGAGGAAAGTTCATACCCCTAAACACCTACATCAAAAAGACTGAAAGAGTAGAAACAGACAACCTAAGATCACACCTCAAGGAACTAGAGAAACAAGAACAAACCAAATCCAAACCCAGCAGAAAAAAAAGGAATAACCAAGATCGGGGCAGAACTAAACAAAATCAAAACAAACAAAAAAAATACAAAGAACACATGAAACAAAAATCTGGTTCTTTGAAAAGATAAATAAAATTGACAGACCATTAGGAAGATTAACCAAAAAAAGAAGAGAAAAAAATCCAAATAACCTCACAAAGAAGCAAAACAGGAGATATTACAACTGACACCACTGAAATGCAAAAGGTCATTCAAGGCTACTATGAACACCTTACACACATAAACTAGAAAACCGAGAAGAGATGGAAACATTCCTGGAAAAAGACAACTTCTAGCTTAAATCAGAAAGAATTAGATACACTGAATAAACAGTGAGATTGAAATGATAATTTAAAAATTACCAAGAAAAGAATGTCCAGGACTAGATGGATTCACGCAGTATTCTACCAGATATTCAAAGAAGAATTGGTACCAATTCTTTTGACACTATTCCACAGGATAGAGAAAAAAACAGCCCTCCCTAATTCATTCTATGAAGCCAGCATCACCCTAATACCAAAACCAGGAAAGGACATAACCAAAAAAGAAAACTACAGACCAATATCCTTAATGAACATAGATGCTAAAATCCTTAACAAAATACTAGCTAACCGAATCTAACAATATATCAAAGAGATTATCCACCATGATCAAGTGGGTTTCATACCAGGGATGCAGGGATGGTTTCACATATGCAAGCCAATAAATGTTATACATGACATAAACAGAATTAAAAACAAAAATCACATGCTCATCTTAATAGATCCAGAAAAAGCATTCAATAAAATCCAGCATCCCTTTATGATTAAAACTTTCAGCAAAATCGGCATACAAGGGACATACCTCAATGTAATAAAAGCCATCTATGACAAACCCACAGCCAACATAATACTGAATCAGGAAAAATGGAAAGCATTCCCTCTGAGAACTGGAACAAGACAAGGATACCCATTCTCACCACTCGTCTTCAGCACAGTACTGGAAGTCCTAGCCAGAGCAATCAGACAAGATAAAGAAATACAGGGCATCCAAATCAGTAAAGAGAAAGTCAAACTGTCATTGTTGGCTGACAATATGATCATTTACCTTGAAAACACTAAGGACTTCCCTAGAAAGCTCCTAGAACTTATTAAAGAATTCAGCATAGTTTCCGGACACAAGATTAATGTACATAAATCAGTAGCTCTTCTATACACCAACAGTGATCAAGCAGAGAATCAAATCAAGCACTCAATCCCTTTTACAATAGCTACAAAAAAAAAAAAAAAAAAAAATACTTAGGAATATACCTAACAAAAGAGTCAAAAGACCTCTAAAAGGAAACTACAACACATTGCTGAAAGAAATCATAGATGACACAAGTGGAAACATATCCCATGCTCATGGATTGGTAGAATCAATATTGTGAAAATGACCATACTGCCAAAAGCAATCTACAAATTCAACACAATCTCCATCAGAATATCACCATTCTAAACAGAATCAGAAAAAAACAATTCTAAAATTCATATTGAACCAAAAAGGAGCCCACATAGCCAAAGCAAGATTAAACAAAAAGAACAAATCTGAGGCATCACACTACCTGATTTCAAACTATACTATAAGGCTATAGTCACCAAAACAGCATGGTACTGGTATAAAAATAGGCACATAGACCAGTGGAACAGAATAGATAACCCAGAAATAAACCCAAATACTTAAAGCCAACTCATCTTCGACAAAGCAAACAAAAACATAAAGTGGGGAAAGGACACTCTTTTCAACAAATGGTGCTGTGATAATTGGCTAGCCATATGTAAGAGAATGAAACTGGATCCTCATCTCTTACCTTATGTAAAAATCAACTCTAGATGGATTAAGGACTTAAACCTAATACCTGAAACTATAAAAATTCTAGAACATAACATTGGAAAAACCCTCTAGACATTGGCTTATGCAAGGATTTCATGACCCAAAACCCAAAACCAAATGTAATAAAAACAAAGATAAATAACTGGGATCTGATTAAACTAAAGAGCTTTTGCACAGCAAAAGGAACAGTCAGTGGAGTAAATAGACAACCCATAGAGTGGGAGGAAATCTTTACAATCTATACATCTGACAAAGGACCAATATCCAGAATCTACAACGAATTCTAACCAGTAAGAAACTAACAAATCTAATCAATAAGAAACTAAGAAACTAACCAACAAATATAATCAGTAAGGAAACAACAAACAATCCTATCAACAAGGGGGCTAAGGACATGAATAGACAATTCTCAACAGAAGACATACAAATGACTAACAAGCATACTAAAAAATGCTCAACCTCACTAATGATCAGAGAAATGCAAATCAAAACTACAATGTGGTATCACCTCACTCCTGCAAGAATGCCCATAATCAAAAAATCAATAAACAGTAGATGTTGGCATGGATGCAGTAAACATTCCTGCTGGTGGGAATGTAAACTAGTACAGCCACTATGGAAAACAGTGTGGCGATCCCTGTGTGTGATATATATACACATACACACACACAGTGGAATACTACACAACCATAAAAAGGAATGAATTAACAGCATTTGCAGTGACCTGAATGAGATTACAGACTATTATTCTAAGTGATGTAACTCAGAAATGGAAAACCAAACATCATATGTTCTCACTGATATGTGGGAGCTAAGCTATGAGGATGCAAAGCTATAAGATTAATACAGTGGACTCTGGGGACTTGGGAAGAGTGGAAGGGGAGCAAGGGATAAAAGACTACAAATCTGGTGCAGTGTATACTGCTCAGGTGATGGGTGTACCAAAATCTCACAAATCACCATTAAAGAACTTGCTCATGTAACCAGATACCACCTGTACCCCAACAACTTATGGAAAGACAAAAATTTTTAAAAATCAAGTTAAAAAACAAAATGAATAATAAAATTTAAAAAAAAGAGTACATTGTGACTGGGATGGAGAGTATGTGGGTTGCAGCTGGATATTGAAAGGAGAGAGAGAGCTGTTGAAAAAATAGAAGCCAAATCTGGCATATTAGCACACATATTAACACTAGAAACAATGATGATTTCATTAAGAGTTTTCCCTAAGTTAGAATTCAACACCTAATCAAAGACATTCTGGTCAGAACTAAAGAGGGCAAACACCTTTTTCTCAAATTATAATTTGTCCTGACTGTGTAGCAAGCACAACTGGGATGCCAATGCAAGGGTTCCCTGCTCTCTCATGTCTAATATCAATAATCAGTTGTTCCCAGTCTCACCTTTTTTTCATTCTCCAAAAAGAGAGTCAATCTTATCACACACCATCTCCATCAAACCCTTGCCATTTTGTTCTCTGAATATCTGCACATCCTGTTGTCTCACACATCCGTGTGAAGAGACCCCCAAACAGGCTTTGTGTGAGCAATGTGGCTGTTTGTTTCACCTGGGTGCAGGCAGGCTGAGTCTGAAGTCAGCAAAGGGTGGTGGATTATCATCAGTTCTTGTAGGTTTGGGGATAGGTGGTGGAATTAGGAGCAATGTTTTGCAGGCAGGGGGTGGATCTCACAAAGTACATTCTCAAGGGTGGGGAGAATTACAAAGAACCTTCTTAAAGGTGGGGAAGATTACAAAGTACATTGATCAGTTAGTTTGGGGCAGAAATAAATCACAATGGTGGAATGTCATCAGTTAAGGCTATTTTCACTTCTTTTGTGGATCTTCAGTTGCTTCAGGCCATTTGGATGTATACATGCTGGTCACAGGGGATATGATGGCTTAGCTTGGGCTCAGAGGCCTGACACTTGTATGTCTATACTCAGATGGCACCATGCTAAACAGTCAATAGGATAACAGGCACCTACATTTCAAGAAATGTGATTAACTTATGGCAACCACAGTCAGAGATTATTCTTCCCACAAACCACTGAATGAGTCAGTCACACAAAATTTATATTCGTAGCAAGTATGTAACATCACAAAAATGGCAAGTTTCATAATCTATAATTTTTTGTCAAGAATAGCCCTGTGCATTAGGTGCCTCAAATTCTACAAAATTCACACAAGTCACTGTAAGAGCTCAGTACACTTCTCAAAGCTACTCAGCCAATACATGACAGATAAAGACTCAAAATCAGGTCTTCTGGCTTCAAGTCTCACAACCTTTTCTATTACTTTATTCCAGGAAATTGAATTCTAGTTATGAAGGCAAAACTGACAGGTAAGAAACAATCGAAAGCCAAGCTATGCGATGGGTTTATAAGTTCAGTACAAGGGCTGGATCAGCATGGGCTGGAAGATTTAAAGGAAAAAGTTTGGGAATACTTTTTTTCACATGAACTCTACATGGAAGTGTAAAACAGGTATATGAGCTGTTTTGATTGGAGCTAGGGTAGGATCCTCCCAGAGCCCCTTACCCACTCTGCAATGAACTCTCCTCAGTGGCTTCTCAGCCACTAGGGCTCTACTGAGTAGTTTGGAGGCCAATGGACTAAATCAGTAGTTCTCAAAGTATAGTCCCTGGACTAGCAGTGTCAACATTACCTGGTAACTTCTTAGAGATGTAAATTCTTTGGCCCCACCCAAGACTCACTGAATCAGAAATTCTGGAGATGGGGTTTAATGAACTATGTTTTAGCATGTTCCCCAAGTGATTCTCAGGCTTGTAAAGTTTGAGAAATAGTGAACTATGTCATCTCCATAAAGTAGGAAGGGAAGCCACCTACTTTAAAAGAACATTTGAGATTGGGATTGGGAATTTTGAAGGGGGTAGGGAAGGTCTGGGACTGCCATTAGGAAGTCTTCTCTCAAAGAGCAGAGATAGATGATAGGGATGAACGTCCTGACCAAGGCTAGAAGGTGTCAATATGCACACCCAGTAATCCTGTCTGGTCCTAAATTTCTCCTGCAATACCTAGAATAGGACAGAAGACAGTGGGCATTTGAGGTCATCTATATCTGGATAGAAAGTTTAAGGAAAAGAGGAGTCTAGGAGGCCACATTGAAGTGACTGGCCAGGAAGGGACCAAAAACTTGATAAAGGAAATGAGTAGGCTCAATAATGTTGGAGAATGGGAGGAGTGGGATGAGGAGGCTTAACTAAGGCTATGGGGACGGAGAATCTCCATGTCTGAGATCTCAGTGCTGACAAAATCCTAAATTATATCAAAGTCCAAGATCTGGCTCTATTTCATATTTCACTGTGGAATTTACATTACTGAATAGACAAACTTGTATAAAAACAATTTCTATATGGTATAAAAACCCAGAAAAAAGTTACAGTTTTCTACATTTTAAAATATTTTCTTTTTTATTTTTATCTGTTTGTGAGAATTTGTAAGATTATTTTGTTTTGTTTTTTATATGAGAAGGGGTCTCACTCTGTGGCCCAGTCCTCAAGTGATTCTCCTGCCTCAGTCTCCCGAGTAGCTGGAATTATAGATGCATGCCACCATACTTGGATAATTTCTGTACTTTTTATATGTTGGTGTAACATTGTCTTCTTTTCTTGGAAAGGGCTATATGTTTGTTGTTACTGTCTTAAAAAATTGTGGTAAAATATGCATAACATAAAAATTAACCATTTTAACAATTTTTAAGTGTACAGTTCAAGTATACTTTTTTAGTGCCAAAAACGTCATTCTTCTATAAAAAAACAAATACACTGTGATGGGGGAGGGGGTTGTTTTTGCTAGAAAAATTAAGAAGTTGTTACCTTTTTTGAGTCCCTAACTTGGTTTTGAAATACAACACTACTGGACTAAGAAATTCAGGAATCAAAGAACTTCTGCCCTAAAGGAGAGTTGAGATTTACAGGGTTAGGATGTTCAGGGGTAGAAAGTGGTAAGAACAAGCCAGTAGAAAGAGGAAGGTGCAGGGCATTTTTAGGTTTTTAGCAGACCAGCCTTGCTAAAGACAAAGTGCCCTTGAAAAGGAATAGTTAGAATTAAGTTTTGGTACATTTTAAAATATTTAATACCTAATGATGTTTGGTTCATAGTAGAAATTCAATAAATATTTGTTACTCAATAAATATTTGTTAATTGAGTGTAGTGAAAGTTTGAGTCAGATTCAGAAGAGCCAGAAAATAAAGTTTAAATTTCATTTTATAGACCAGAGGTTCCCAAGAGATGTACCAAGAATGGGCAGCCAATGTGCTAAGCTATCGATCACCTTTCAAAGGAGTCAGGCAGAAGCCAGGGCACCTGGTCAACTCTAGGCCAGGTATGTTCTAGTATGCTGTACAAATACAACTGTCTATAGATGTCATTGGTGGAAGACAATAGGAAGCGATGGGGAACCACTAAAGATAATTGAGAACTGGAGATATAAGATGGCAGCAATATTTCTAGGAAGACTATTGCTGTGGTTTTAATGTTCATGTCCCCCACAAAATTCATATATTGAAATCCTAACCTCCAATGTGATGGTATTAGGAGGCAGAGCCTTTGAGGAGTAATTTGATCATAGGGCAGAGCCCTCATGAATGGGATTAGTACCCTCATAAAACAGGCCCCAGAGAGGTAATTTGTCCCTTCTACGAAACAGTACACAATGAGAAGGCACCATCTATGAGAAAGTAGCCCTTCACCAAACACTACATCTGCTGGCACCTTGATCTTAGACTTGCCTCCAGAACTCTGAGAAATAAATTGCTGCTGTTTATAAACTACCCAGCTCACAGTATTTTGTTATAGCAGCCCAAACAGACTAAGACATCTATTGACCTCTTGATAGAGCGAGAGCTGGATCCCAGGCTCAAAGCTGGAATCACTGGGACTCCTGAGGTATGTATTATAGACATTTGCAAATTACTTCCCCAAATTTATTCTCCCTAACTCCACTTTTTAATAATACCCTAAAATGTTCCATAAAATGGCCTAGGTGAAATTGATTGTACTCTCAGCCCCATGTGTGAGCCTTGATTGGCTTAAAACAACTAGCACCTTTTTTCCCAGGACCCACAGACATTGGTTCAGGAATGGGTGCATAATCCAGTTAGGGATTTTTTTGTTTTTTTTTTTTTTAATGAGAACTCCTAAGAAGATGATTCTTGTATTTCTCTCTGAAGTTGAGCCAGAAAGCATATACCCCTAAGGGCTGTTGGCAGCCATCTTTGGGCAACAACAGGAAAGCCTGAATGAGAACAAAGGAGGTGCAGAGGAGAAATAGTGAAAGTGAAACTAGATCCAGGTGTCAGCATTCAAGCCATAGATTTAAAATCCTTGATGTCTTGGCCCCGGACTCTCCAGTTACTGCTTAAATTCCTGTTTCTGCTTCAGCTAGCTTGGGTCTTGTTTTCTTTTACTTCCAACTGAGGTTAAAGTGATCCTCAGAATAAGAGGGGAAAAATCTAGCACTCTGGGTAGGCAGTAGCTGTTTAAGGAAAAGAGGGGTGCAGGTGGCTACACAGAAGTGACTAGCCATCAAGGGATGAGGATGGCATTGGGATGAAAAAGGAAGGGCTGGCTCTGAGCTTCAACATGAAAGAAGTGCACATGAGAATGGTTTCTGTCAGGCCCTCACTTTGGTTAATTCTACTGCTTTCTCCTCAGGGATGATGAAGGCCCTCAACTCTTCCCCAGGGAAATGATGCAACCAGGTAACTGGATCAGAAATGAAAAAGTCAGGAAAAGGGACAGGTTGCTTGAGCAGTTACTAGGGATAAGGAAAAGGAGGCTAAAAAACAGCAGGGGGTGGCCTGGAGGGAATGTGAAACATTTCTGTGTGCTTTACACACACCTAAAAAAAGAGGACATGGACAGAAACCTAGAGAATAGGAGGACAGCATAATATAGTTACCAGGAATAAGCTAAGAGTTGGTTCCCCGGGACCAAACAGACACCAGTTCCAAAACCCACGAATTACTTACCAGCTGTCTCAATTCACCGAAGCTTATCTTTCTTGTCTGCAAATGAGCATGAAAGTGCCACCTGTATAAAATAACGGAGGCTCCCAAAATGTAACATAGGGAAGCCTCTAGCAGCGTGTCTGGGAGGAGTAAGCATTATTTGTATTTATCGTATCAAATTAAGGTAGAGGAACACAGGAGGACAGGAGAGGATGAAAATAAAACACCACTTAGATCCTGACCCTCCTCAGTGGCAAGTAGTGAACATTCACTTTGTACAGAAGTAGCACTAAGGCAAATTAAAAGAAAGGTTCACATTTCCTCTAAAAGAAATGGTTTCTGAGACATGCCAGTACCACTTACTCATTGTCCTCTGTACTATACTATCCTCTGACAGAGCCACCTTAGTAAATGTGTGAACTGTGCTGACAACACTTGCGAACTTTCAACATGAGGGAACAGCAGGATCACTTAACAGAACAAAATCTTAAAATAATGTCAAAGCTTGATTTCACGTGGTGATGTGTGGCACTGCTCCTCACGAAATCAGGACTACCCCGGCCGGGCAGGGCCGACTAGGTTAGGGTGTCCTGCCCTCACTCACCGGGCAGGGCTTGGGATGAGCTGGACGTGACTGCAGCGGACATTTTCTGTTCAACCTTGAAGCCTTCGCTACAGGAGACCGCCTGGCAGTCGGACTGGGAAGCAAATCTGAGAAACAAAGAGAGACCAGGCGGAAAGCCCTTGGGACCAGGAAGCAGAGATGAGATTCTGGTTTGGCAGTGGCACCTGGTACCCGCTATTAATAAATAATAGGACTGTCTGACATTTATAAGGCACTTCATCGGTAATAACAGTGTCATCTCCATAAGCCACTCTATTAGTGGTAACAAATTCTAGCCCCACGCCTGCATTATCTCCTTTAGTATTCTCAACGTCCGCTAACTGCGTCTTATTACCATTTAAAGAAACCGTGGCTCCTTGAGGTAAAGTACTTCGGTCACAACGCGAGGGGGTCCAGACTTGACCCCAGACCTCCAGACTCGGGCGGGGAGGTGGCCGAGGCCTCCGGTGAGCCGCAGGGCAGCCTGCCCAGCCCGGGGAGGACCGCGTGGGCGGGCCGGGCGCGCAGGTGGCTGCACCCCACAAGGGGGCGGGCTCTGCCGGCCAGTCTGGCCCGGAACCCCTGGCAGCCCGCACACAACTACACCTGCCCCGGAGCCTGCGGCGGTGCCTGCAGCGGAGGAGCTCTGTCTTCCCCTTCATTTCACTACGAGCCCGGCGTCCCGCCGCGTGCGCCCGGGCTCAGCCAGCCAGTCCGCCCGGAGCCTGCCTAGTCGCCGCGCTGCACGCCCGGGGTGCGCCCTCTGCCCTGGCTGGGACAGAGGGCCCCGCAGCCGTCATGCTTTCCGCCATCTACACAGTCCTGGCGGGGCTGCTGTTCCTGCCGCTCCTGGTGAACCTCTGCTGTCCCTACTTCTTCCAGGACGTGGGCTACTTCTTGAAGGTAGCCGCCGTGGGCCGGAGGGCGCGCAGCTACGGGCAGCGGCGGCCGGCTCGCACCATCCTGCGGGCGTTCCTGGAGAAAGCGCGCCACACTCCACACAAGCCTTTTCTACTCTTCCGCGACGAGACTCTCACCTACGCGCAAGTGGACCAGCGCAGCAACCAGGTGGCCCGGGCGCTGCACGACCACCTCGGCCTGCGCCAGGGAGACTGCGTGGCGCTCTTTATGGGTAACGAGCCGGCCTACGTGTGGCTGTGGCTGGGGCTGGTGAAGCTGGGCTGTGCCATGGCGTGCCTCAATTACAACATCCGCGCGAAGTCCCTGCTGCACTGCTTCCAGTGTTGCGGGGCGAAGGTGCTGCTGGCGTCGCCAGGTGAGCCCTGAGGATCGCCCTGCCCTGGCACCAGGGCTTCTCGGCGCCTTGACTAATGAGCCACAGCGTGGCATCAGGGGTTCGCAGAGGGAGGTTCAGATCGGAACTGGAGGTACAGAAAAAGAGGTTGGCAGTGTTTCCTTGAATCGTAAATAATGATCATTTAGAACCACCTGTTGTGGAAGCTAATTATGTGCTAGGTTCTGTGTTAAGCACTCTACAGGCAGTGTGGCTTTTAATCCTCACAATGGGTAGGGTTTGTTATAGGACTTTTATAGATGAGACCACTGAGTTCCTGAGAGGTGAAGCCTCATGCCCAGCCATCTATCTCCAAATTCCAAGCTCTTAATCAATACTTACAACATCTGCATTAAAATGCAGAGGCTCTTGAGTGCGAACTCTAGTGGATCCAGAGGGGCTCTTCTCACCTCTGCTGCTTGACTGGCTGTGTGATCATGGGAAAGTCACTTCTCTCTGTCCCTTGGTTTGCTCCTCTCTAATGAGGCAGGTTTCAATGGTGCTTCCAGCTCTCAACTGCTGTTAGCATCCCTGTCCCCTCCCTGCAGAACAAAGGTGACCCCACCTGATCCCCAGAGAGAAGATATTGGGGATCTGCTGCAGGGCCCTTGTGAGCCCCCACTGCATCTATAACAATAGTGACCCTTTCAGTTCTGTGGTTACCTCCTGCCACATTTCAGCCAGACTTGAAATAGTAACTTAAGTGATGACAAGGCCAGGAAGCGACAGAGAACCTGTTACTCACAGGGCTGATGGCTTTCCCCTCCCAGAGAGCTTGTCTCTGCACTTGAATAAGGACCAAGGGTTCCTTCTCTCAGTCAGTAAGAAGAGGCCTACCCAGGTGTGGGCTGAAAGACCTGGGTGACAGGGAAGGGGTCTAGGGAGCCAAGGAGCCTCAGCTTTCTAGAATGAATTTCTGTGCTAAGCCCTATAGAGATGCTTTTATTAGCCCAGGAGATAACATATCACTACCCCCCAGCCCACCACCACCACCACTATACAGTTGAGAAAAGTGAGGCTTAAAATTCCAACCTAGTTCTATCCAAATTCGAAGTCATGCTCTTTCCTACTTTTTTTTTTTTTTTTTTTTTTCGTTCTGTTCTCCTTCTGTTGCCCAGGCTGGAGCGCAGTGGTGCTATTTCAGGTCACTGTAACCTCTGCCTCCCAGGCTCAAGCGATCCTCCCATCTCGGCCTCTCAAGTAGCTGGGACCACAGGCATGCACCACCATGCCCAGCTAATTTTTTGTTATTTTTGGTAGAGACAGGGTTTCACCATGTTGCCCAGGCTGTTCTCAAACTCCTGAGCTCAAGCAATCCATCCACCTTGTGCTGGGATCCCAGCCTCCCAAAGTGCTGGGATTACAGGTGTGAGCCCCTGCACCCAGCCTCTTTCCTACATCTTATTGTCTTCCTCTGCATGAATGTAAAGTGTAAGTGTGCTGGAAGGGATGAAGCGTCCAGTTGCTCTACCCCTTCATTTCATAGCTGGGGAAACTGAGGCAAACTAAGGGGGCTACAGAAAGATGAAAGGTTAATTCACTTGTGAGAAACCAGGAATCTTACACACCTGCTTCATGTGGCATGAAATAAATAATCCAAAAAATATAGGCTTTGTATAAAAGTTTAAAAGCAGAAAGCCAAGTTTGAGGCTGGACGTGGTGGCTCAAGCCTGTAATCCCAGCACTTTGGGAAGCTGAGGTGGGCAGATCACTTGAGGTTAGGAGTTCAAGACTAGCCTGGCCAACATAGCAAAAATCCCATCTCTACTTTAAAAAAAAAAAAAATTAGCTGGGCATGGTGGCACGTGCCTGTAATCCCAGCTACCTGGGAGATTGAGGCAGGAGAATCACCTGAACCCAGGAGGCAGAGGTTGCAGTAAGCTGAGATCATGCTACTGCACTCCAGCCTGGGGGAGAGAGTGAGACTCCATCTCAAAAAAAGAAAAAGAAAGACAGACAGACAAGTTTAAAGGTGGCTAAATTATTTGGAAGAGATGGTCCTGTCAAGAAAATTCCTATTAATTTCTAGTTGCCTGAGAAAAGCAGTAACTTCACTACTTTGTAACTAGAAGACTCTCCTAAGCCTATTACTTTACCAGCTTACTTGGAGGGAAATTATTAACACAGTGATCTTTGTACCACTTCAAGAGGCATCTAAATTCTGTTTATCACTTTAGTATCCCAGGCCTCCTGAGAGGGAGGTCACAGGGTTTGGAGTTTTGTTGACAAAGAAGTTCAGGATTAAATGACCATAATACAGTTTGGTTCTGTAATAAAGTCAGAATTACAACCAGATACCCTCTTCCCACCCAGGCAACAGTTTTCTGCCATAGAGCTATGTGTTTACATAGAGAATATATGGAAATTTCTACATTAAAATCAAACATGAACCAGACTTTGCAGTGGACCTACGGCACTCTCTGGACAGTCAACTGACCTCGGAGGGAGGCCACATATTTGAAAAAAAGAAGTCAGTTTTTCCAAATCACTGAGATACCTTTGCACATGAAGCAAAATTACAGTCTGTCACAGAGTTGCATGTTTACTAAACATGCCCATGGGAAAATATGTTGAATGGACTTGATTCTTAGAATTCTTTGGTGTTGGAAGGGACCTTAGAGATATTCTAACCCTATAATCCTCTAACTTTAATGAATGTGTTATACTTTTAAAAAAAAAAGTTTACAGAAGAAACTTTAATAAGCCTAAGAATCACCTGGGAAGCTTACTTTTAAAAACATTCTGAGGCCGGACTCTATGGCTCACTCCTGTAATCCTAGCACTTTGGGAAGCAGAGGAGGGAGGGTCACTTGAGCCCAGAAGTTCGAGACTAGCCTGGGCAACATAACGAAACCCCGTCTCTACAAAAAAAAAAAATTTACTGGGCATAATGGTGAGTGCCTGTGGTCCCAGTTACTGGGGAGGCTGAGGTGAAAGGATCACTTGAGCCTGGGAGGTTGAGGCTGTGCTGAGCTGTGATTGTGCCACTGTACTCCAGCCTGGGTGATAGAGTGAGACCCTGTCTCAAAACAAAAAAATAAAATTTCCGAGATCATCCCCAAAAATGCTGATTCAGTAAGACTATGTTGGGGCCCAGGAATGTGTATTTTTATAAGAAATCCCACCCCCAACCCCAGGTGATTTTGAAACAAATGGTCTGAGGACTAGGCTTTGAGAAACAGTCTAGTTTCCCATTGTTTTTCGTTGTTGTTGTTTGTTTGTTTGTTTCTTTGTTTTTGAAACAGAGTCTCGCTCTGTTGCCCAGGCTGGAGTGCAGTGGCACAATCTCAACTCACGGTAACCTCCGCCTCCCAGGTTCAAGCCATTCTTCTGCCTCAGCCTCCCAGGTAGCTGGGACTATAGATGCCCGCCACCATGCCCAACTAATTTTTGTGTTTTTAGTAGAGATGGGGTTTCACCATGTTGGCCAGGATGGTCTCAATCTCTTGACCTCATGATCCACCCGCCTTGGCCTCCCAAAGTGCTGGGATTAGAGGCATGAGCCACCGCTACTGGCCTTCCCATTGTCATATAACTATATAAACAAAGGCCTAGAGGGATGATATGAATTGCCCATGGTCAAGTGGATAGTTAGGAACAGAAAGGTAGAGATAGAACCCAGATTTTTTTTTCTCACGAGGCACTGTTTATTCTATCACACCATCTTGAACATGATACATAAATGTGAGTTTGATTCCATACTTTGAATTTCAGCCCAGGGCTTGTAGGCTAGTAAGAGCTCTTGAGCTCCATCTGTCAGTTAAATTCTGCAGTATATGTAAAGGACCAGCACAGAGGCATTTATCATGAGGATTGATCCAGTTGTTATGAATTTGGGGGTTTCTTTATAAAACTTAACAGGACTCAACCCTGCAGGGTTGAGTACAGGAATTTCAGTACTCAATTACTCCTTCCAATTTTACTGTAGTTACAGAAAGTCAAGACTCACAAACACTTCCCTGAATCAAGCAGCAGCACTGTTTCCCGGAGAATATGACTTTCTCTCTGCTGTACATGTCATGATCATTCTCCAGGGCAGGGTATGATCTAGGTAATCACATGGAAAAATTGTCTCCAACGATAAGAACCTGTATCAATGTTGTAATTAATAAAAGCCAACTGGCTGGGCCAGTAGTTTCTCACACAACTTTCCAAATACAGAATATGGGTGAGACAGTAAAATATATTTTATTTCACACAATATGGGATAGTTTATAAAAACCTACAAAAGAGGACTGAAATAGTACATTTGTTCTGTTTCCATTTATCCTAGCATCAAGACCATCATTAAACTAGCTCTTCTACCAGGTAGATAACCCAGGTCTCCTGAAGGTCCCCTCGTCAGCTCACTAGCAGGGTATATACACTGTCTAACTCAACACAGCCATGCGAGGCTCCCACCGTGTAGGCACTACTCTGATACAAGGCTTTAGTAACAGTTAAAGATACTCTCTGTTGCAAAACTGAGTCCCAGATAAGTTATAAAATGTTCCAGATTACCTTTGACCTGCTGTTGCAAGGTTGCAGAAAGCAAAATTAGACCTCCTTTAAACAATGTGATAAAGGAAAATGCTTACAATAGCTTTCAAAAATATTGCATCATTAAAAGCTCTAAGACCGAAGAACTTCATTACAAAACAAGTGTTGAGACCAAGGATAACCCTTGTCATCCAAACTTTTGAGTTTAGATTGAGAAAAACTGATGGTACGACAATTTGATTTTCAAAGCAAGAAACATTTGGAGGAGAAGCCACAAAAAAAAAAGAAAAAGAAAGAGAGAGTCCCAACAATGTGCAAGCTAGTTTTCTCTCTGCCATGATGGGTTGGAGAAATAAGAAGATGAATTCGTTCAAGGATCTTACAGTCCAGTAAAAGAACTAAACCGCATGCACAAATGATTGTGACACCCAGGAGAATGTGCTCGGTGTGCTGGGAGAGCTACAAGTGCTGTAGGAAAACAAGCAGAGGTCAAGAGAAGGCTTTTTGGGGGCACTGACTATTGAGCTGGACAAATGCATTGGGGGAAGGGGGCATTCCAGGCAAAAGGAGCACCAGAGGCACTTCTGATCAGGTGCTTAAAACAGTGAGATGCTTCATTAAAGTGTATTGCGATGTAAGAACAATGGCAGGCTGGACTTAATAGTCATTTTTTTAAGCTGTTTCCTGAAGGGACTCAGGAAATGGAAAAAATAGGGACTCAGAGAGTCCAAAGAATGGCCAACAGCAGTGGCCTCACTTCCACAGAAGGAAATATTTAATTTTCTAATGCCAACTTTAGTCCAGAATCAAGGCACAGAAATAATCTAATCACTCTTCTCACCTATTTGGGCTGCCCAAGGAGTAACTTAAATGAGGTGCTTCAATGCACTTTGTCTCAAAGGCTTAGAATTCTCTCATATATCTTTGAATAATTCCCTAGTAATGTCTAGCACATAGTAGGCAGTCAATAAATGTCTGTTGGGCAGGGCGTGGTGGCTCATGCCTGTAATCTCAACACTTTGGGAGGCCAAGATGGGCCTCCTGACCTGAGGTCAGGAGTTTGAGATCAGCCTGGCCAACATGGTGAAACCCTGTCTCTATTAAAAATACAAAAATTAGTCGGGCATGGGGCGGGCACCTGTAATCCCAGCTACTCGGGAGGCCGAGGCACAAGAATCACTTGAACCTGGGAGGCAGAGGTTGCAGTGAGCCAAGATCACACCACTGCCAGGGTGACAGAGTGAGACTATCCAGATAGGTAGGTAGGTAGGTAGGTAGGTAGGTAGATGGATGGGTGGATGCATACATGCGTACATACATAATAGATAGATAATGTCTGTTGAATTAATGGGTTCCATTATTCTGGTTGATTGTGACAGGCTTTCTTCCCTGAAGCTTAAGGATCACTGGGTTGGGCATGAGGGCCTGAAAAATGATGTAACAAAATCAAATGTGAAAATATCCATTTAAACTCAATCTCCGCTGGGCCCGGCCTTACCCTACTACAGGCTTACTTATCTCCCAAATGTCCTCCTAATCAATGACCGAGTCCAGCCCTCTGGCAGTGCACGGTAGGACAGCGGTGCTCTCCTCGGGTCTCAGTGCAGCGAGCAAGCCGGTGGTGAGCACAGGATGGGCTGGAAAGGATCTGTGAGTAGGATGGTGGAGGACCCTTTGCAAGGACAGAAACCCAGACACCAAATGATTAATATATCCAAGGACTGGGTTTCCCAGCCTAGTAGCCCAAGGAAAGGTAGCTTAAAGATATTCTCTAAAATTTTTCTTCTTTCACTGCTCTTAACTGAAGCTTGCAAAGGAGGTGATTGTACATCTCCATCCAAGAACCAAATTAGCACTTTGCTGGCATATATGGGAATGCACTTTATTTTCTTCAGAAACAGGGAATTAAGAGGTAAAAACAAACTCTGAATCAGGTGTTAATGTTATTGAATCTGAAAGATAAGGATAGAGTTCAGATTATTCTATATAATAAGTGGCTAGTATTTGAAAAGGACCTTCCCACAGCCTCTGAGAAAAAGGAAGTAGATCGTTGGTAGACAGATGACATGGTTGCTTACAGATATCAAATGCTAACAATTATGTAAGGCTTTGTGTGACCTAGTAACTCAGGATAAGGAATTACCTTTGATTCCAGGGCTATCTAGAAAGCAAGAGTTCATATAAGCAAGAACTTTAACTTGGAGAAATAAAAATTAACATCAAGGAGATTACTACTTAATTACATAAATGTAAAATGAGAATGTATTTCCTTGTTAAAGTTTTGCTTACTCCTGGTGGAACTTAAGCATTTTTATGACCTCTGGGTGGTTTGTTTTGTGTGGGGAAGAGGGAGGAGTACACACACGTCTCTCTCTACATATATATATAGTATTATAATATGTGTCATCTTGCTGTACAAAATACTATCATTCCAAACTGCCAATGATTGAGATACAAAATTACAGTTACAAATGGCATTTTAGGAACTATTTTTAGATTGTCTTCAAGGACTATGTTATTAATAGCACTAGTTTGTGTTTCAGTTGCTTTCCTGAGTGAAGAAAAGAGATAAACCTTCAAGCTTGACTTGCTCATTAACCAACCATTTCATGATGAGAGTACATTTCCTTTCACTACCTTCCTTTTGGACCTTACCTTCTTGGTAAATATTTCTGGGGTGTTTTGTTTAATCCAGTCAGTTACTCATTCACTGAGGCAGTCTAGTAGCAGAACAAGCTACTAAACTGAATGTTTTCCTATTGGAAAGCTGCAGGTTTAGCCTGAGCACCTAACGCCTTAGTAATGAAGATTGATTCAGCTCACCACCCACCCAATCTCCCTGCCTTCTAGCAATGGGCTTGTTTATTCAGAAAATTCCTTTTTCCTTAAAAAAAAAAAAAGGCAGGGACAGACTTAATATGCTACCTTAATTTTTTAAAATTTTCTTTGAACAGACTTTAAGGGGATGGGGGAGTGGTGTTGTAATCACTTGATTTTTCAACACCCAAGTGTGTGCTCTTTCTCTAAGGGTTTATTTCAGTCTATAACTTAAAACTATACTGATGAAGAACTAACTGATGGAGCTGCTCTACACCCTTTAGGCAACTTTCTGTGACTACTGTTTCTCATACTCAAACTTTCAATAAAGCTTGAGGTTTTGCTCTTCAAGAAAAGATCATCCATGTTACTCATTAAAGGCAGATCCACATGATTGAACAAGCACTGAGCAGAAGGCCAAGCAGCCAGCCTCTTCCAAGAACTAAGGCACTTTGCTAGAACTTAATCTGAATGGCTCATACAAGGAGGTGGGAATCTCAGAAACCCAGAATGATTCTTTTCATTTTGCACGTGACCCTCCATACACTGGCTTGGTGAATCTCTTCTCATTTGTAGAAATAAGATTACTGGTATCTATATCACAGGGTTTTTATGAAAATTATGTGAAATGATATATATATAAAACTATACCAACAGTTCTATGCAAATGAAAGTTTTAAATGTTTGTTATTAGTAATGAGAGAGGTGGGTGCATGCTGTGATGTGCCACCCAGATCCCCGCTTTAGGACTGACAGACTCACTCTTCAGCACCTGGGAGCTCTCAGCTGAGACCTCTCCCAGGACTTGTCCTTGGTTGAAGAGAGACACTTTGCCCAAGGTTAAGCACCACCACCCCAGCGTAAGTCCATTGGGCTGGTCAAAGGGCAGGTGTGAAGGCACAGCCTACCTCCCTTAATTTGGGACAACCCTGAAGGGCATCCCAGGTCCAGAGTCCCCTTAGGATTAGAGGATCTGCTGAGGGAGGCTTCTGATGTGTCTGCATTACAGTTCAATGTCTCCCTCTATCCAGTCTACTTCCCTTGCAGCCTCACAGGTCCCATTCCCAAGAGCACTCCTGCATGCACATCTCAGAGTCTCAGAGAACCCAACCTTGACAAATAGAATTATAGCTTATATGTTCTAGTTGATACTCACTCTTAGATGAGCAGACTTTACAATAAGAAGTATAAAAGATAGATAGATATTTTATGCTTAAATTAGAAAATATGTAGGCCAACCAGGCACAGTAGCTCATGCCTGTAATCACAACACTTTGGGAGGCCAAGGTTGGTAGATCACACTTGAGGTTGGGAGTTCAAGACCAGCCTGGCCAACATGGTGAAGCCCCATCTCTACCAAAAGTACAAAAATTAGCCGGGTGTGGTGGCAGGCATCTGTAATCCCAGCTACTCGGGAGGCTGAGGCAGGAGAATCGCTTGAACCCAGGAGGCAGATATTGCAGGGAGTTGAGATCACACCATTGCACTCCAGCCTGGGTGACAGAGTGAGACTCCATCTCAAAATAAAAAAAAGACATTAAATATCAACTAGATAGTTGACAGGTAGATTCACATCCAGAATTTCCTTTCAAATTTCATTTTTTCTTTCTACATCTTTAAGGGAAGAAAGGCTTCCATAGTGTGTCCTGATATGGTTGGCAAGCCACTGGAAACTCAAGTCTGCCCAAATAACAAATCTATACCAACAGCCTACAGGAGATGGAAGGAAATGGTGTAGGGCAGGGGCAATGGCCCTCCCTTCAGATTAGATGACTTGCATAAAAGGTCAGGAATCACAGACTACATGCCTGCAGAGGGCCAGCTAGGAACATGAATGAAGTACACATGATGTGAAGTTGCTTAGACTGTGATCAAGCATGACACCAGCTTAATTACATTTCCTTTTGTTATTATTAATGTTTCATACTAATACCTGAGTACATTTTTCTTTTTTTTAAGTTTCCTTTTTTTTTTTTTTTTTTTTTTTGAGACAGGGTCTCACTCTGTTGCCCAGGCTGGAGTCCAGTAACATAATCATGGCTCACTGCAGCCTTGACCTCCCAGGCTCAGGTGATCCTCCCACCTCAGCCTCCAAAGTAGCTGGGACTACAGGTGTGCGCCACCACATCCGGCTAACATTTTTTTTGTGTGTATTTTTTTATAGAGGTGTTTTGCCATGTTGCCCAGGCTAGCTGTGAGTACATTTTTCTTAAAAAAAAAAAAAAAAAAAGTACGGAAAAACTTAAAGTCCCTTTTGACCTACCATTTTCCCCCCATTAAGATGATTACTTGGAGGTGAAAAAGAAAAAAGAAAAAAAAGAAAAAAAGACTGTTACTAAGTCCTATCTATTCTACATACCAGATATCTCTTGAGTACATTCACTTCTCTCTACCCACTGCTGCCTCCACAGTGCAGACAAGCTTCATCTAACAGCTGGTCTCCCTACCTCTGCTCACTGCCCCTCCAGTCTACTTGCCTGGCTTAAGCCAGGCCCTCAGGGACCTGCTTTCTAAGTCTCCAGCCTCTTCTCCCAACCTTATTCCCCTCCTACTCCACATTCCAGTCAGCTTTAACCTCTTTTGGTTACTCGGGCCTCAGGCTGCGTTGGCTCTGGGCCTTTGCATAAGCGGTTCCACTGCCCAGACGCAGGCTTAGTCAGTCCCAGCGGATCTTCATCTCCACCGTCTGCTCATCTTTCAGGTCTCAGTTTACAGGGCACTTCTTCTAGGTCGTCTTTCTGCCCCCCGCCCACCACCTGCTCCCCAAATACCTTCTCCTTCTCCAGTTGTGACACCTATGGCCACTTATTTTGATTTTTGTTTGTTTCTCCTCTATTAGACCTGGGCTCTATGAAAACAGGGACAGTGTTTTGCTCACTGTCATATCCATCGTGTAGAGACCTGCCTGGCACACAGGGAACACTCTTTAAACAGATGTTGAATAAATGTTGGGAGGGAGGGAATGAGAATGGATCCAGGTAACTTATGAACGGGTTGTTTGACTATGGACCCTGAGTCTCATGACAGGAGGAAAGACAGGAGATTTCACAGTTCTTTAGCAGTAGGAGTTGCTGTTTTTAAATTTACCTCTGTGGGCCCTTACTTGTAAGCAAGGCATACTTGTATCTCAGAAATTATTTCATCTTACATTATGTTTTCTTAAAGATTTATCAACTCGCAGATCTGAATCCTTTAAGCAGCTTTAGCTTATTACTCTGTCTCTTCCACACTAATATCATACTTTGTGCAAATTTTTTTCAATTATAAACATTTATTGAGCACTTATCTAGTAGTTCTGGGGATGCAAAGATGATTTGGTTATGATCTTAATTTCAAAGATCTCCCTAATAGAGGAGAAAATGAATTAAACCACATCTGCCAGGCATGGTAGCTCACACCTGTAATCCCAGCACTTTGAAAGGCAGAGGTGGGAGGATTGCTTGAGCTCAAAAGTTAGAGATCAGCCTGGGCAACGTAGTGGGACACCATCTCTACAAAAAGTTAGCTGGGCATATGGTACTCCTGTAGTCCCAGTTACTTGGGAGGCTGAAATGGGAGGATCACTTGAGCCCAGGAGGTTGACGCTGCAGTAAGCCATGATCACACCACTGCACTCCAGCCTGGGAGACAGAGCAGGACCCTGTCTCAAAAGAAAAAAAAAAATTGAACCCTATCAGACTGTATATAAGTGCCCTGATAATTGTAAATACGGGCTCCTATGGGAGCTGTAGAAGGGAGCAGCTAACTTTGCAGAGGGGGGGAAGGTAACAGAAAAGAAGTGCTACCTACACTGAGTCTTGAAGGATAAGCAGGAGTTTTCCAGGTGACCAGCCGGTGAGAGACCATGAAACAACCTGGACAAAAGTAATGAGACATGAACATGCGGGTACCTTCAGAGATTGTCCATACATCAGTGTGGTTAGAGGAAAGAGGGCAAGAGGTAGAGAGTAGGAGATGACACAGAATACCAGCAGGAGTGGGACTGGGAGGGACCTCTGGACCTCCCGAATAAGGGGAGTGGATTCTGTGACAAGGGATGAACAGCCCTGAAAAACAAGGTGGCAGCAAGAAGTTGGATGAGAGTGAAGCTGATAAATTAGAAGCAGGAAGAGACTCAAGGGCAGGACATTGGTCAGGAGGCTATAGCAATAATCTAGGTAGGATACAATGAGGACGTGAGCCAAGGCAGTGGCACAGGAGTGGATGCTGCCATCCCAGTTTCTGCAACAGTCATATTTCTGGTAACCTTTCTGGAGTGCTGAAGGACTAGAGAGCAACCAGACAAAAATTTAAAAAAAAAAAAATGTAAAGGAGGGGAATAGAGATTCTTGGGGCAAAAGGAAAAAAGAGAACTGTTTAATAAAGAAAGTACAATCATAGCACTTTACTTGGCTCTGCAGTGAGTATTTTCATAGTCATAATTGTGTTGATTCTGATTGTTGCTTTTCAGCTTCTAGAGCAAATCCATAAAGCTGGGAAGACAGAATAATGGTATCAGAATAAATGTTAAATGTAAATGCTATTACCCTAGACAATGTAAAGTGAAGATAATAACTGTCAGAAATGGACAGGGTGAAATGGAAGTAGGAATCAAAATTGATAGGCCAAGAACTAGCAGGAAATGCATATTTTTTGGTGATGGAGAGGTAATTGCCAGAAGAAACAGCTTTTAAAAAATTGACAATGGTGGGCTGGGTGCTGTGGCTCACACCTGTAATCCCAGCACTTTGGGAGGCCAAAGTAGGTGGATCACGAGGTCAGGAGATCAAGACCATCCTGGCTAACACAGTGAAACCCCATCTCTACTAAAAATACAAAAAAAAAAAAAAAAAAAAAAAAAAAATTAGCCAGGTGTGGTGGCAGGCATCTGTAGTCCCAGCTACTTGGGAGGCTGAGGCAGGAGAATGGCATGAACCCGGGAGGTGGAGCTTGCGGTGATCCAAGATCGCGCCACTGCACTCCAGCCTGAGTGACAAAGTGAGACTTCATCTCAAAATAAATAAATTTAATTTAATTTAATTTAAAAAATTGACAGTGGTTTCCCCTAGGCAGTAGCTTTAGTTGTGAGGAAGGCCTGGGTAAGGACTTGTTTATTTTCATTATAAACCCTTTTGTACTATTTGATTTATTGTTACCAGGTGCATGAGTCTTTTGATTAAAATTTTTTTTTTATTTTAAATGCATCTATCCTGGTGATATTTCTTGTCTTCATGGAGATATCATACACAAACATCTGAAAAACAAAGCATATCAGATGAATTAGGTATAGCCTCCCCAAGGTAATTCCCTGTGACATTTAGTTACCTTCCTACCCAGCACTTTGGGAGGCCGAGGTGGGTGGATCACGAGGTCAGGAGATCAAGACCATCCCGGACAACACTGTGAAACCCTGTCTCTACGAAAAATACAAAAAATTAGACGGGCATGGTGGCGGGTGCCTGTAGTCCCAGCTACTGGGAGGCTGAGGCAGGAGAATGGCCTGAACCCGGAAGACATAGATTGCAGTGAGCTGAAATCGTGCCACTACACTCCAGCCTGGGTGACAGAGCGAGACTCCGTCTCAAAACAAAAAAAGAAAGAATAAGTATATTCACTTCCGTTATCACAATTCAAGACAAGTAGGCTTAAAAGCAGTCTCATTTTACGGCCTAAAGGCACAAAATCCAAGTAGCAAGCCTGAAATGTGGTTTGCATATTAAATCAGTGCCTTTAAAATGTTTGACCTTAACCCAGTAAGAAATACTTTTGTGCATGACCCAGTACCCACACACCCACATAACTGAAACAAAACTTTTAAAAATGAATAGCCCTGTTCATCTATTAAGAATAGTTCCTATAACAGTGTTATAGGAATACTGCTATATGGAAAAAGTAATATTAAGGGTAGTGTGTACTAGGCGTTGTTCAAGGAGCTCTATAATATTTGTTGATAAGATTCTGCCACCACTTTTGAGATGGGTGCTATTTTTACTTCCATTTTAGAGATTCAGAAAATGATGCTTAGAGAGGTTAAGAACTTCTCAAGATAAGCAGTAGAACTGTCAGTAGAACTGTTACCTTTCACTATGTTAACATGTGCTTCAAAATTTCTATTTCCTTCTTTTAAGTATTTTTCATTTTTTAAAATATCGCTCAGTTTAAATGATTTTAACAATCCACTACTGTAATTATGACCCACAGGTTGGGAAACACTGCTCTAAATTAATCACTCCTTTTTTTCCCCTCAGATTGGAGAATGTGCTTATGAAATTTAGAGCTTATTTCTCAGATCAGTTTAACCTTTCTAGGAAATTACTTGTTACTGATGCATAAGAAAAAATTTTACATAAAGTTAGCTTCTATCATCTTTGTTAATTAGCATGGCTCCCTTCTTTTCATTTCTCTTCTCCTTCCTTAAAATTTTCTCTCTTTTTTTCATCTTTAGTCCTGTGTGGCACATATTAGGAATAGCTAAATTTATTTCTGGAGTTATATTTAGATATATATCAGTTACACACTGATATTTCTTGGGTTTTGCCCGTATGTCCATTGGTTTGCACTTGCCACAAGAAGTACAGATTTCAGCCAACCATCTGCTATGCTTGTGAAACCATCAAAACTCAACCTTCCCTCAGTATTGGAATCTCGTGATTTTTTTTCAAATGTAGTAAATTTCATGTTTAAAATGCACAATAGGGCTGGGTGCAGTGGCTCACGAGCTCTGTAATCCCCACACTTTGGGAGGCCAAGATGGGAGGATTGCTTGAGGCCAGCAGTTCAAGACCAGCCTGGTTGACATAGACCCCCTCTCCATTAAAATAATAATAATAATAATATAAAATACATAATGATAAGCATCATTTGTCATGTCCACACATTTAAGCAAAAAATTATGCTGAAAATAAAATTATGATGCTTATTGATGCACTAATAGAACTTTAATAGACTGATTTAGTTGTTTTGATTTTTTTCTTATTAAATTAAGACCTACAAGCAGCTGTTGAAGAGATACTGCCAAGCCTTAAAAAAGATGATGTGTCCATCTATTATGTGAGCAGAACTTCTAACACAGATGGGGTTGACTCTTTCCTGGACAAAGTGGATGAAGTATCAGCTGAACCTACCCCAGAGTCATGGAGGTCTGAAGTCACTTTTTCCACTCCTGCCTTATACATCTACACTTCTGGAACCACAGGTAAAAATAAAGGGGGGATTCCCCAAAAAAATGGATCTGAAGGAGTTAAATGTTGGCACAGGTTTTCAAATCTCTTTCTTTGGCAAAACTTATTGGATAACTAATACTTCAGTAGATTTAGTTATTTGCCTGTGGGAACTGATCTTATTTCATAGCATGTGATCTCATTTGGGTTTCTCCAAGCTATGCATATTTTCCCCCAGTTGGTATAGAACAGATAAAGAGGTTAACCAAGAACTACAGAAGGAGTTATGATGATGAATGAGATTTGACACTGAATGGGTAGTTGGAATTGTTTTCCATGCTTGTTGTGTTTTGATTATATTATGTCCGGAGTCCATATAGACTTTATAATTGATTATAAATGGAACACAGGAGAAGACCAGTGAACAATTGGGGGTTCTGTTTATATAAATGTTTTAACCATTATCTTCCCATGCAATACTGATTTGGAGCTGTTTGGTGCTGTGGATGTGGGGTGGCTATAGCATAAGGCCTAAAACACTGTATTTCATCAAATCTAGGATGCCTTCAACTGTAAGCTGCACCATTATGAGCCACTAAGAAGAAATACTACCAATTAACAATGTCATGGGAGCACTGCTATATGGAAGAAGCAATATTAAGGGTAGTATGTGTACTAGGCATTCTTCAAGGGGCTTTACAACATTTGTTGATAAGATTCTGCCCCTACTCTTGACATGGGTACTATTTTTACTTCCATTTTAGAGATTCAGAAAATGATACTTAGAGAGGTTAAGAACTTCCCAAGATAAGCATTAGAACTGTCAGGATTCACCTTGGAGGCTGATTCCACAGCTCATACAATTGACAGCTCTATCCCTAGTACCTTCTTGTTTCTTCATGTGATAGATATTTAGTGTCTGCCTACTATAGGCCAGGAAGACCAAAATGTAATAATATGAAGCCTGAGGGGTATATTTAAAAGAAGGACAGGAAGCCAGCCCCAGCATGCCAATTACTATTATCAATATTGGAAAATTGAATCTGTGAGTCTTTTACCTCTGTTGATTAAAATTTTAATTTAATTTAAGCAGGTAATACATGTCTTCTCCTTGTTAAATAATCAACAGACCAGGCTAAAATGTCCTTTGAGCCTTTTATCTCAGCTACAGCTGACAGGAACTGTCTCCTTCGCCTCGACAGGCCCTCAACACCCACCTGAGCTCACAGTTCCTGGACCTGAGTTTAACCTGATTGTTGGCCTCACTTCATACGGTCACTTTTGCTAAGTATTTAAGTAAATGAGAAGAAGCCAGAATTGATATATTAAAGCTGGTGCCCAAAACATAATATCTCTCATTTTTTTTATTTTTTTATTTTTATTGCCAGGCCAACAGAAAGGTGAGCTGGCACAATTAACCAATTGCTTCTGCTGCATACAGACATTCCCTTAACATATGGGACTTTTATCATTATTTCTTAATAGAATGGTAAAATTAAATTGTAAATGTTTATTTGAGAAAGGATTGAGCCCTTGGTTAGTGAGGGGGAAATCCAGTCTTAGTACTGTGTAAACAAGTATGAAACTTTGTTATAATGCTGTTTTCACAGTCAAATAGAAAATCCCTTTTAGGGAGAAAAAGGAGAATGAGCATTCTCTGATTTAATCTCTTAAGTCAGAATTTATATTTAATTGGAAGACAATTGAATGGGTGTTTATTTTACTTTTTTCGTTTTCTCTGAATCAAATATTTACTAGGCCAAGCACAGTGGCTCACATCTATAATCTCAGAACTTTGGGAGGCTAAGGCAGGAGGTTCACTTGAGCCCAGAAGTTTGAGACCAGGCTGGGCAACATAGCAAGACCCCATCTTTACAAAAACATTAAAAAATTAGCTGGCATAGTGGTACACCTTGTAGTCCTAGCTACTTGGGAGACAGAGGTGGGAGGATCACTTGAGCCCAGGAGTCTGAGGCTACAGTGATGTGCCACTGTACCCCATGCTGGGTGACAGAGCAAGACACTGTCTGTAGAAAAAAAAAAATTGCTAAGTTACTCTTGTAAACATTAATTAAAAGAATTCATTTAAACAGTTGGAGAACAAATGTTCCTGTTCCTGAAAGGAAGTCATTGGCACAAAATTATATAATAGTTACCAGATATTCTCATTTCTTCATTAATACAAAATCTTAATTTAGGAAAGTTCTGAAAGTACTTCAGCACAACAAAGATGAGCATTTCTTTTTAAAAAACTCAGAGGCCAGGCACTATGGCTCTTATCTACAATCCCAACACTTTGGGGCCAAGATGGGAGGCTTACTTGAAGCCAAGAGTTCAAGATCAGTCTGGGCAATAAAGCAAGACCTCGTCTCTACAAAAAATATACATAAATAAATTAGTCAGGCATGGTGGTGCACACCTGTGGTCCCAGATACTTGCGGGGATGAGACAAGAGGATCACTTGACCTGAGGCTGTGGTGAGCCTTGAACACCACTACACTCCAGCCTGGCAACAGAGTGAAAGCCTATCTCAAAAATAATATTAATAATAACATATAAAACAAAACAAAAAAACTGGCCCATTGTCAAAGAAAATGAATTCTGAATTGTATTTACAATAATGGTAGGTTGCTGACCATATTTGTCTGCCTCGGAACAAGTTGCTGCTACTTGGGCAATATCCGGTGAACGTACCATCAAGTATTAAAGAATCTGAGTCAACAGAGATCTGTCTTCCTCTTCATGAAGTCTACTTACCCACTCAGATCTGAAACTCCTTAGTCCCCTTCCCAGTGACTTCATGCCCTCCCCAGTTGAACTGTTCTTCCATGGGAAACAATATAAGCAAACACTTAACAGAAGAAAATCTTACAAAAAACGTATATAAATTATGGTTAAGAATATGCAAACGCATTTAGTCTAATGTACTAAAACTACATGGAGATACCGTTTTTCACCTTTCTGACTGGCAAAGGTCCCAACATTTAAGAGCACACATTGACAAGGCTAGGAGGAAACAGGCATACTCATGTATTGCTGGTAGGAGAATGAATGGGGACACCCCTTATAACTGGCAATGTGGTAGTTATTTATCAAGATTATAAAGACTTTTTTTTTGAGACAGGGACTCAATCTGTTGCCCAGGCTGGAGTACAGTGGCAGGATCAGGGCTCACTGTAGCCTCAACCTCCTGGGCTCAAGCAATCCTCCCACCCAAGTAGCTAGGACTACAGATGCATGCTGCCACGCCCAGCTAATTTGTTTTACTTTTTGTTGAGGAGGGGTCTCACTATGTTGCCCAGACTGGTGCTGAACTCCTGGGCTCAAGCGATCCTCCTGCCTCAGCATCCCAAAGTGCTGGGATTACAGGACTGGCCATCTTTTATCTTTTGACACAACAATCTCACTTCTGTGAATTTATCCAAAAGATATGGTGTCATTCATATGTGAACTGCCATGTGGATGAGGTTCTTCACTGCAGCATCATTTGTAACAGCAAATAGTATAAATAAATTATAATAGACTCATAAAAGGACTTCTGAAGGAGCTGAGAAAGAGAATAAATAAATGAATAAGAAAAATCTCTATGTACAAACATGAACAAATCTCCAACAAACAGTGTTAAGCAGCAGAGACAAAAAAACATGCAAAAGAGTGTGCTTTTTTTTTTTTTTTTTTTTTTTTTTTTTTTTTTTTGAGACAGAGTCTGACTCTGTCGCCCAGGCTGGAGTGCAGTGGCACTATCTCAGCTCACTGCAACCTCCACCTCCCAGGTTCATGCCATTCTCCCGCCTCAACCTCCCAAGTAGCTGGGACTACAGGTGCCCACCACCACGCCTGGCTAATTTTTTGTATTTTTAGTAGAGACGGGATTTCACCATGTTAGCCAGGATGGTCTCGATCTCCTGACCTTGTGATCCACCCACCTTGGCCTCCCAAAGTGCTGGGATTACAGGTGTGAGCCATCGCACCCGGCTGAGTGTGCATATTTTTTAATGGAAAAGGCAAGAACATATAAGGAAATGTTCATATTTGCTTTGTTTGTATAAACTAACTCCAGTACATAAGAAATCTCTCTGACTCCCAGCCTTCACGTCTGTGGATTGGAGAATATAATTCTGTTTATGTCATACATAAATATGTTATGGAAATTAAACGACATTTTTTAAATTTCATGCAAAATGGTAGCCACAGAGCAGAAATTCAATAGACATTCATTCCTCTGTTTTCTGTTTCTCTTCAGATTACTACCATCTAACCATCTAACTCAGGAGTTAGCAATCTGTGGCTTGTGGGCCAAATACAGCCTCCCACCTGTTTTTATAAATAAAGTTTTATTGGAACACAGCCACACTCTATTTATGTGTATGTGTATGGCTGCTTTTGACCACAATAGCAGAGTTCAGTTGTTGCAACAGAGGTCGTATGACCCACAAAGCCTAAAACATTTACTCTCTGGTCCTTTATAGAAAAAATTTGTCAACTTCTGGTCTAACCGGTCATGGCCCTTCCCAGTGCAATTCTCAAAATACAGGATGATTAATCTTCCTAAGCCAGATCTCTCTCCTACATTGTAAATGCCCAATCTTGGTTAACTCATACCTTCTCTTGTATATTTGCAAAGGTCTTCCAAAAGCGGCCATGATCACTCATCAGCGCATATGGTATGGAACTGGCCTCGCTTTTGTAAGCGGATTGAAGGCAGATGATGTCATCTATATCACTCTGCCCTTGTACCACAGTGCTGCACTATTGATTGGCTTTCATGGATGTATTGTGGCTGGTAAGCTTTTCCTACAAAGTGTTGGAGGCGAGTGCACATTTACATTTTCTCACAAGGAACAGTAATGTAAAATTTGGCTATGTTGCTGTCTGCTCGGAACAGTCTTCAATTTTGCTTTAACAATAAGGCTATTTGACTCATATTACAAGCAAACATCTAAAATAATCTGTTTTTTCATGCCTGCTTATCTAATAATATAGTGCTGTAATTGTTTAGTATATCAAGAGAGAAACTCCTTTAAAATATTTTAGAGCTGGGTGCAATGGTTCATACCTGTATTCCCAGCACTTTGGGAGACCAAGGCAGGAGGATTGCTTGAGGCCAGGAGTTCAAGACCAGCCTGGGCAACAGAGCAAACCTCATCTCTACAAAAAAAAAAAAAAAAAAAAAAATAGCCAGGCATGGTGGCTCGAGTCTGTAGTCCCAGCTACCCAGGAGGCTGAAGTAAGAGAATTGCTTGAGTCCAAGAGTTCAAGATTGCAGTGAGCTGTGATTGCACCACTGCACTCCAAGCTGGTTGACAGAGTGAGACCTCAACTGTGAAAAATAAAATAAAAATAAAAATAAAAAATTATCTGTATCTAGGTTATGACACTTGAATCTTAGATTCTATGTCATGTCATTTCCATCTTTAGAAACTTACATGTTGATCTCCATCAGCATCTGATTTAAACTTCTTCAGTTGTGTGCACTCTTCTGCAGCCTCCCCTGTTTCCACAGCTTTTCGCTCTACTAGAAAGAGAGAAGATGGCAACTCCATCAGAATACTTGGCTTGGCTTGCCATCTCTTCTCTTTCCTTCTCAGACTTTACTATTCAAATTGGAGTTGCCATCCTCTCTTCTTCCAGGAGGATTTATGTCACTTGTATACGTTACCGCAAAGTTCAATAGCCACCTCTTCCAGGAAGCTATCTGTAACTTTCTGACTGAACTAAAAAACAACTTTTTCTCCCATGTGGCATTTCATTTTAAATAATCGTATATGTATATATAAAAATATATACACATATATATATACAAAATATATACACATATATGTGTGTGTATATGCATGCATGTCATGGATGGGTATTTGTGTCCCCCAAAAATGTATGTGTTGAAATCCTAACCCCCAATAGCTGGTAGGGTCTTTGGGAGGTAATTGGGTCATGAGAGTAGCACCTTCATGAAAGGTAGTGCCCTTATCAGAAGAGACAGGAGAGAGCTTCTTTCCTGACTCCGTTCTCTTCCATGTAAGGACACAGGGAGATGATGACCATCCCCAAACCAGGAAAATGCCCTCACCAGACACCCGATCTGCCAACACCTTGATAGGGACTTCCCAGCCTCCAGAACTGCAAGAGATATATGTTGTTTAAGCCACCCAGTCTGTACTATATTGTTATAGCAGCTCAAACACACACATACACACACACACACACACACACACACACACACACAATCCAAAAATTTGAAATCCAAAATACTCCAAAATCTGAAACTCTTTGAGCACCAGGACACCACAAGTGGAAAATACTACAGATAAGTACTTAACACAAACTTTATTTTATGCACAAAATTATTTAAAATATTGTATGAACGAGCCAGGCACAGTGGCTCCTGCCTGTAATCCCAGCACTTTGGAGGTTGAGGCAGGCGAATCACTTGAGGTCAGGAGTTTGAGACCAGCCTGGTCAACATGGCAAAACCCCATCACTTCTTACAAAATACAAAAATTAGCCAGGCATGATGGTGCCCGCCTGTAATCCCAGCTAGTTAGAGACTGAGGCACAAGAACCCACAAGGCGGAGGTTGCAGTGAGCCAAGATTGCACCACTGCACTCCAGCCTGGGCAACAGAGCAAGACTCGGGCCAGGTGCGGTGGCTCACACCTGTAATCCCAGCACTTTGGGAGGCCGAGGGGGACAGATCACGAGGTCAGGAGATTGAGACCATCCTGGCTAACACAGGGAAACCCCATCTCGACTAAAAATACAAAAAATTTACCAGGCGTGGTGGCACATAGCTGTAATCTCACCTACTCAGGAGGCTGAGGCAAGAGAATCACTTGTACCCAGGAGGCGGATGTTGCAGTGAGTCAAGATGGCACCACTGCACTCCAGCCTGGGTGACAGAGTGAGACTCAGTCTCAAAAAAAGAAAAAAAAAATAGAATGAGACTCTGTCTCAAATATATATATATATATATACACACACACACACACACACGTATGTATGTGTGTGTATATATGTATATTTGAGACAGTCTCTCTCTCTATATATATAGCATGAAATATTTATATATATATATGTGTGTGTGTGTGTCTATATATATATATGGCATGAAATCTCTGTCCCTCTCCCCTCCCTCCTTTTTAGGACCTCATTTGAATCTCTTACTGTAAGCTGACTTTTATTAAAATGACCTTTGTATGAGTCTTCTCCTCCATAGATTGGAAGCCCCTATCAAACAAAACCATGTCTTACTAATTTTTTGCATTGAATATAAGGTACTCAATACTTGTTTGCAAATATAATTTATTTTTAAATTTCTGTCTTTCAAAGTTCACAAATTAAATATAATTGGGAGAATTTTTTCTACCATTTCTTTCTTCACACTTTCTTTTTGTTTGTTTGTTTGTTTTTGAGACAGAGTCTTGATCTGTGCCCCAGGCTGGAGTGCAGTGGCACAATCTCGGCTCACTGGAAGCTCTGCCCCCCGGGTTCACGCCATTCTCCTGCCTCAGCCTCCCGAGTAGCTGGGATTACAGGCACCTGCCACCACGCCCGGCTAGTTTTTTTTTTTTTTTTTTGGTATTTTTTTAGTAGAAACGGGGTTTCACGGTGTTAGCCAGGATGGTCTCGATCTCCTGACCTTGTGATCCGCCCGCCTTGGCCTCCCAAAGTGCTGGGATTACAGGCTTGAGCCACCGCGCCCGGCCTCTTTCTTGACACTTTCTATGCTTTCTCTGTAGGTGCTACTCTTGCCTTGCGGACTAAATTTTCAGCCAGCCAGTTTTGGGATGACTGCAGAAAATACAACGTCACTGTCATTCAGTATATCGGTGAACTGCTTCGGTATTTATGCAACACACCACAGGTAACACTACTCCGGTTGTACTATCATTTTGAAATGGGTAAGATGGAAATTCAAGTCACTTTGGGTTGTGCTAGGCTTTAGCTGATTTGCATATATCAGTTTTGAGTTTAGTATACAATTATCATGATAAAGTACTTGGCACTGTACCTACCATATAGAGGGGACTTATTAGGTGGGAGTTCATATTATTATGATGATGATGATTATTTCCTGACTTTTTACTTGTTTTCACATCTTACCCCCCACCTAGCATATCCTGCATTTCCCTCTCTGCTTACTAAAAGCCATTGTCAAAGCCCAGTTCAAATGATACCTCATACATTAAACCTATTTGGGTCACTCCAACAAAAGTCATTACTCTTTTCCCCTACGTCATTTTATTTCTACCCTCTGTGGCCCTTGTCACATTGCAGGAGTTTGCGTTCATGCCTCCCATCCTTCCTTGGCTATAATATCTTTGATGGCTGGAACCACATCTTGTCTCCTTGTTTTCTGTTATACCAAAACCATATAGGAAACTTTTACTTAATATTGTTTAATAAATAAATCCCTGCGTGACTTTGAAACCAACCAGCCAAGTCTGTCACCAAGCTGGGAACAGAGGCCCCAGGGCATCTCCAACGGCCTTGGATCTGCCTGGTTTGCAGATGTTCCGCTCTCGATGGGGTTGTTCTCAAGAGCTCCTCCTGCCCAGTCCCTCAACTCTCATCAGAGATCTGGTATCAGGTAGGATTTATCAACAGTGGCACTACTGACACTTTGGGCTTTTAATTCTTTGCTGCATGGACTTATTCCGTGCGTTATAGAGTGTTTAGCACCCTTTGAACTTTGCCCACGAGATGCCAGTAGTAACCTCCCCACCTGCCCAGGTTGTGATCATCAAAATGTCTCCAGATACTGCCAAATATCCCTTGGCAGGCAAATGCTACCCTAGTTGAGAACCACTGGGCAAGACAATGCATTAAACTCGCCAGATTCTAATCCCTTTCACCAGATTCTAGTTCCTTTAATCTACTCAGTCAACTTAACCTCAAAGGATCACTAAGTTGATAAATTACTATTGATAAACACCTGTCGTGCTCACCTTACATACCAGCCGCTATGTGATGCAGAAAGAAGTGTCGGATGCTCTTCCCCCAGGTCTCTCTCACCTCGCTTTACTCAGTATCTGCCCAGCTGTTACCTCATTAGGAGAGAGGCCTCTCCTGCTAATAATCAAACATATCACCTGCCCCTCACTGTCCACCTTGTCACTGCATTTCATGGCACCTGTCACTCCTGACATAGTAAAGGTTTATGTGATTATTGTCTGCCCCCCCCCCCCCCCGCCCAATTAAATGAAAGTCGCATATGAGCAGGGGCTCTGTCCACTACCAGATCCACAGCACCGAGATCTGTAAATGACACATCATAGGCATCAACAGATTTTGCGGACTGAACCTCTTAAATCCTTGACCCTGAAAAACGTATAGTTGAGTTGAGGGAGCTAAAATGTTTCCCCCAAAATGTTTGGGCTTAGCACATATTATTCTGATTTTTTGGCATATTCAATAGATTCTTGAGGATCATCATTAGCAGTGAGTTGGGTTAGGGCGTTTTCCACAGCAGTTTCTGTTAATGTCATTATTGAATTTTTTTCTCATTAATATTCCACGTGGCCCTCAAGATAGCATGTCTCTCCATTAACATCCAGAAATCCATATGGGGCCCTTCTGCTGGGCTTTTCTTCTCTACCTTAAAGACACTTCCTTGTCAGTTAGAAATCTCCTGGGGAGTGTGTGTTGTTTCTATACATTCTAATGGGAGCTTCCTTTCGACTGGAGGAAAATAAATATGTTTGTGTGTAGCTGTCTTAAGGCTTACACGTATCCACATACACACATGCACACATACACACACACATGCATGCACTCTCCCAGTTTTTCTCTTACTGTTGTCTCGAATACTGGAAAACAAAGACAATTTGATTGGGGTTTTATGACTTCAAAATATGCTATGATTTAATGCATAATCTTGAATGACCCCTGGACTTCCTATTTGCCAGTGCTTCCCCACCCCTGAGTTCTGTTTGTCTGGAAAATACTTATAAAAAGTATAATAAAAGATCAAAGTTATCTCAAAAAAAAAAAAAAAAAAAACTTCAGTTAAAGATTTTTTTTTGATCACAGGTCATCAGTCCAGGCACGATGGCTCACGCCTCTAATCCCAACACTTTGGGAGGCCGAGGCGGGCAGATCATTCAAGGTCAGGAGTTCAAGACCAGCCTGGCCAACATGGAGAAACCCCGTATCTACTAAAAATACAAAAATTAGCGGGGTTTGTTGGCACGCGCCTGTAATCCCAACTGCTCGGGAGGCTGAAGCAAGAGAGTCGCTTGAAGCGGGAGGCAGATGTTGCCGTGAGCCAAGATTGTGCCACTGCACTCCAGCCTGGGTGACAGAACAAGACCCTATCTCAAAAAAAAAAAAAAAAAGGAAAAGAAAACAATCATAGGTCATTAGACAAGCAGGAGATCTATGCAAAATTTTTTTTAAAAATTTAATCATGGGTCATCATAGGAAGTAGGAAGTCCAGATTCTGTGGGGGATGGGAAAGATTATATCAAAAAGACTTTGCAAAAAATAAAAATAAAAAAGAATTGGATAAAAACTAGAATGAATGGGGGAAGGGCCTAGATCAATGTAATCAGGAACTTCCTCACCCTTAGAGCTGCCTAGAATACGCTGTTGCTGGAGGGACTAACCCCACCAATGACTCCCAAGCACTGGATGCCAGGGAGGTTTGCAACCTCTGCCTTAGCAGAGCAGCTAAACCAATGACACCCATCCACAGACATACATGGCCCAGCTCATCAGGAGGATCTGGGGCCAGTGCTGGGAGGTGGAAGCCACTGTGCTTCTCTGCCCTCTTCTCAGCCATATTCAGTAGCTTCTCTGGTGGAGCAGGGGGCTATGGAGAATGGTTCCAGCCACACTCAGTGGTTCCGATTTGGCTCCAAATACTTAAAGTAGTGCTGAGAGCAAGTACTCTGGAGTTAGTCAGCCTGAATCCTGACTGTACCATTGGAGCAGGATAGTTAACCTCTCTAAATCTCAGCTTCCCATCAGCCAACAAGGAGATAATAGTACCTACCTCACATGAGGTCTACAAAGACAACATGAGATGATATACGTAAACCACGTAGTAGCTGGAACTTAGTAAATGCTCAACACATGTTGCCATTATTATCATTATCATTTTCCATGCCTAACAGTGTGTCGCTCATAATAGGCATCCCATACATATTTGTTGGATGAATCAATGAATATTCTGCCCACTTACACAAAGAAAGAAATAAGGGAAAACATTCTACTTAATCACTCTCCTCTGAGGTTGAGTAGGGGATTAGATAGCAAAGCTGTTGACCTAAGTGATTTTTAAAATATTATAGTGAATATTTTCTATTTATTTTGCCATCTTCCCGCATTGTTTTTGGGCCTTTCCTTTCAGAGCACCTGTTTGTAATGAAAGGCCATTCTGATTCATTTCTTGCAGTGTATGGTTGTCACCTCCCATTCGGTTTGTGTAGTTGCCTAAAAACCATGTCATCTAGGGAAAGTTATTTACTGGAACATGATATTGCTAAAGCTCAGTGTTTCTTTCCTCCAATTACAGACTGAAGCTACAGCAAGGGGTCTCAGTGAGGCTTTAGGCCACCTGCTGGAGTGTGGGAGGAGGAAGACAGAAAGGGAACCAAAAAAGAGTTCCAGCGGCCACACATAGAAGCATGATATTTGGAAGGAGAAATAATATTGACCAAAACCCTGAAAAAGCTGAATAGACTCAACTTACCTCTAGTGTTGTCTGCATCCCCCCAAAATTAGATAACCTCTGTGGTCCCTTCTAGCCTAAAATTTCTGTCTCTGCATCAGCTTCATTCTGTTCAAAAAAGAGAATGGATGGATGTGTTGCAGCACAGAGTGAAGAGTGGCCAGTATGACTGGGGCCCAAGACAGAGGGAGGCCAAAAGAAAGAGGGAAGGGGAGCAGAATCAGGAAGGTTCGCCAGGGAAAGTGGGCTTTGAAGAATACAGAGAAGTTCTGCAGGCAGAAAAGAAAAAGAAGGGGTTCTGGCCAGCAGGAAAATCACGTGAGCCGTGAGCTGAAGGACCCAGCACACTGGGGACTGCAAGCAGTCTGGCAGGAGGTGAAGCTGAAGGGCTGGGTCAGGTGGCAAGGGCTTCACTCTGCTGAGACTCAAATGTGAACATGACAAGCCGTGACTAAAGGGCCTTACATGGAAGAGTGATGTGGAAGATGGCATTTTTAGACAGTCCTTTTGGCTATGGTGGGAGAATACACAGAAGGACGAAGGGCCTCTTGTGTAAAGCAAACAGGTGGAACCTTGTCCAGGCAGAAGTGTAACATATTAATTATTAAGAACAGGGACTCCGGAGTTTTCCTAAGGTGATAAAGAGCTTCTGCCCTTTCACCCCAAAACAAGGAGATGAGAAAAACACACACAAACACCATCATCTCAGAAACTAAGAGACATCGCAACCATGAACTACATAGTATAGGAAGCTAAAAGATAACAGTGACTGACATAATAGGCTGAGAAGGATGAAACTTAAGAGGCAAGTCCCAACAAGAAGGTTGTTGCCTTCCTGAAAGCTGAGAAATTGCAGATGCTGAATACAGCTGAAGGTGGGATGAAGTGTCAGGCTTAAAACGGGGGTTATTTGAAACTCTGTGTAAGAAGTAAAATACAGAGGACAGGAGATCAAGGCGAACGCAAGGCAGGACTAGATTGTGGCTCCAGACAGAGCAGCATGCGGAGGCTCGCATTGTGAATTTTAGCTCCAGATTGACTGCAAGAACTAACCAGCAATCCTGAGAGGACCCACAGACCCTCTGAAAGAAGTGGACTGCTCCTGGAGGACCCAGGAGACACCCCAAATACTATGATCGCCCCAACTGTGGAAGTGGGAAAGGGAGACCCTCATCTCCTGAACACACACTGGAGAAGCTGAAGGTCTGTTTGCAGAAGAAGTTCCCAACTTTACCTGGAGCTGAGTCAAGAGCCAAACCGAGCAAAATACAGAGGTAGAGGAAGCTGTAGAAAGGCCCTGGGAGCTCGCTGGGTCCCCTAGCAGGGCGTTCCTGCCTGGCACCACAGGGATCCATCAGGAGGGTGGACAGAGGAGCAGGGGGTAAAACTCCACAGGGAGAAGGAATTCTCTAGCTGAACTTTATGACAATTTGAATGGGGCAAGAAGAAACTCCTGGCCAGAACTCCAGGGAGGGCATGAATCTGGCTTGCAGACCCCACAGGTGGGGAAGAACTAAAGCCTTTTCTTTAACAGCTGGGAGGCAGAAAGCCTTGGGCAAGTTTTCAAGCCTGACTCGCCCTCCACCTGGAGACAGAGTCAGGGCTGTTGTGGGGGCACAGTGGGAGTAAGACCAGCCCTTCAGGTTGCCTGGAAGCTGGATGAGGCCTGTGACTGCCAGTTTTCCCCCACTTCCCTGACAACCTGCATGACTCAGCAGAGACAGCCATAATCCTCTTAGGTACACAACTCCAGTGACCTGGGAACCTCGCCCCATCCCCCACAGCAGCCACAGCAAGACTGGCCCAAGGAGAGTCTGAGCTCAGACAGGCCTAGCCCTGCCCCTACCTGATGGTCCTTCCCTATCCACCTTGGTAGCAGAGGACAAAGAACATATAGTCTTAGGGATAATAGGGCCCTGCCCACTGCCAGTGCCTCTCCACACTACTGCAGCTGATGCTTTCTGGAAAGTACCACCTCCTGGCAGGAGACCAACCAGCACAAAACAGGGCATTAAACCACCAAAGCTAAGGACCCCTATGGAGTCATTGCATCCTCAGCCACCTCCACTGGAACAGGTGCTGGTATCCATGGCTGAGAGACCCATAGATAGTTCACATCACAGGACTCTGTGCAGATAACCCCCAGTACCAGCCCGGAGCTGAGTAGACTTGCTGGGTGGCTAGACCCAGAAGAGAGACAACAATCACTGCAGTTTAGCTCACAGGAACCACATCAATAGGAAAAGGGGGAGAGTGCTACATCAAAGGAATACCCCATGGGACAAAATTCTGAACAACACCCTTTAGCCCTAGACCTTCCATCTGATGGAGCCTACCCAAATGAGAAGGAATCAGAAAACCAGCCCTGGTAATATGACAAACCAAGGCTCGTCAACATCCCCAAAAGATCACACTAGTTCACCAGCAATGAATCCAAACCAAGAAGAAATCCCTGATTTGCCTGAAAAAAAAATTCAGGAGGTTAGTTATTAAGCTAATCAGGGAGGAACCAGAGAAATACGAAGCCCAATGCAAGGAAATCCAAAAAATTTTACAAGAGTGAAGGGAGAAATATTCAAGGAAATAGATAGCTTAAAGAAAACAAGAAGCAAAAATTCAGGAAACTTTGGACACACTTTTAGAAATGCAAAATGCTCTAGAAAGTCTCGGCAATAGAATTGAACAAGTAGAAGAAAGAAATTCAGAGCTTGAAGACAAGGTCTTTGAATTAACCCAATAAATAAAGACAAAGAAAAAATAATAAGGAAATATGAACAAAGCCTCCAAGAAGTCTGGGATTAAATGACCAAACCTAAGAATACTTGATGTTCCTGAGGAAGAAGACAATTCTAAACACTTGGAAAACATATTTGGGTGAATAATTGAGGAAAACTTTCCAGTCTTGCTAGACCTAGACATGCAAATACAAGAAGCACAAAGAACACCTGGGAAATTCATCACAAAAAGATCTTTGCCTAGGCATATTGTCATCAGGTTATCCAATGTTAAGACCAAGGAAAGAATCTTAAGAGCTGTGAGACAGAAGCACCAGATAACCTATAAAGGAAAACCTATTAGATTAACAGCAGATTTAGGCTGGGCGCAGTGGCTCAAGCCTGTAATCCCAGCACTTTGGGAGGCCGAGACGGGCAGATCACGAGGTCAGGAGATCGAGACCATCCTGGTTAACCTGGTGAAACCCCATCTCTACTAAAAAATACAAAAAACTAGCCGGGCGAGGTGGCGGGTGCCTGTAGTCCGAACTTGGGAGGCTGAGGCAGGAGAATGGCATGAACCCAGGAGGCGGAGCTTGCAGTGAGCTGAGATCCGGCCACTGCACTCCAGGCTGGGCAACCGAGCGAGACTCTGTCTCAAAAAAAAAAAAAAAAAACATTTATCAGCAGAAACCCTACAAGCTAGAAGGGTTTGGGGCCCTATCTTCAGCCACCTCAAACAAAACAATTGTCAGCCAATAATTTTGTATCCAGCGAAACTAAGCATCATATATGAAGGAAAGATATAGTCGTTTTCAGACAAACAAATGCTGAGAGAATTCGCCATTACCAAGCTACCACTATAAGACTTGCTAAAAGGAGCTCTAAATCTTGAAACACATCCCGGAAACACATCATAACACAACCTCTTTAAAGCATAAATCACACAAGACCTATAAAACAAAAATACAAGTTAAAAAGCAAACAAAAAACAAAAAAACAAAAATTCACAGGCAACAAAGAGCATGATGAAAGGAACAGTACCTCACATTTCAATACTAACATTGAATGTAAATGGCCTAAATGCCCCACTTAAAAGATACAGAACTGCAGAATGGCTAAGAACTCACCAACCAACTGCTGCCTTCAGGAGACTCACCTAATACATAAGGACTCACATAAACTTAAAGTAAAGGAGTAGAAAAAGGCATTTCATGCAAAAGGACATGAAAAGCGAGCAGGGGAAGCTATTCTTATGTCAGACAAAACAAACTTTAAAGCAACAGCGGTTAAAAGAGACAAAGAGGGACAGTATAGAATGGTAAAAGGCCTTGTCCAACAGGAAAATATCACAATCCTAAACATATATGCACCTAGCACTGGAGCTCCCAAATTTATAGAACAATTACTAATAGACCTAAGAAATGAGATAGACAGCAATACAGTAATAGTGAGGGACTTCAGTGCTCCACTGACAACACTGGACAGGTCATCAAAACAGAAAGTCAACAAAGAAACAATGGATTTAAACTATACGTTGGAACAAATGGACTTAACAGATATATACAGAACATTTCATCCAACAGCAGCAGAATACACATTCTATTCAACAGCACATAACTTTCTAACTTTCACCAAGATAGATCATATGGTAGCCCATAAAACGAACTTCAATAAATTTAAGAAAATTGAAATTATATCAAGCACTCTCTCAGACCACAGTGGAATAAAACTGAAAATTAACTCCAAAGAAGCCTTCAAAACCATGCAAATACAGGGAAATTAAATAACCTGCTCCTGAATGAGCATTGGGTCAAAAACATAAGACGGAAATGAAAAAATTCTTCAAACTAAACGACAATAATGACACAACCTATTAAAACCTCTGGGATACAACAAAGGCGGTGCTAAAAAGAATGTTCATAGCCCTAAACACCTGTAACAAAAACACTGGAAGAACACAAACAGACAATCTAAGGTCACACCTCAAGGAATTAGAGAAACAAGAACAAACGAAACCCAAACCCAGCAGAAGAAAGGAAATAACCAAGATCAGAGCAGAACTAAATGAAATTGAAACAAACAAACAAAAAAAATACAAAAGATAAATGAAACAAAAAGCTGGTTCTTTGAAAAGATAAAATTGATAGACCATTAGTAAGAGTAACCAAGAAAAGAAAAGAAAAAATCCAAATAACCTCACTAAGAAACAAAACAGGAGATATTACAAACTAACACCACTGAAATACAAAAGATAATTCAAGGCTACTGTGAACACTTTTATGCACATAAACTAGAAAACCTAGAAGAGATGGATACATTCCTGGAAAAATACAACCCTCCTGGCTTAAATCAGGAAAAATTAGATAACCTGGAAAAGACCAATAACAAGCAGCGAGATTGAAATGGTAATTTAAAAATTACCGACAAAAAAAAGTCCAGGACCAGATGGATTCACAGCAGTATTCTACCAGACATTCAAAGAAGAATTGGTACCAATTATTTTGACGCTATTCCACAAGATAGAGAAAGAAGGAACCCTCCCTAATTCATTCCATGGATCCAGAATCACCCTAGTACCAAAACCAGAAAGGATGTAACCAAAAAAGAAAACTACAGACCAATATCCTTGATGAACACAGATGCTAAAATCTTTAACAGAATACTAGCTAGCCAAATCTAACAACATATCAAAAACATAATCCACCATGATCAAGTGGGTTTCATGCCAGGGATGCAGAGATGGTTTCACATATGCAAGTCAATAAATGTGATACACCACATAAACAAAATGTAAAACAAAAATCACATGATCATCTCAATAGATGCAGAAAAAGCATTCAACAAAATTCAGCATCTGTATGATTAAAACTCTCATCAAAATCGGCATACAAGGGACATACCTTCGTAATAAAACCCATCTATGATAAACCCACTGCCAACATAATACTGAATGGGGAAAAGTTGAAAGCATTCCCCCTGAGAACTGGAACAAGACAAGGATGCCCACTCTCATCACTCCTCTTTAACATAATACTGGAAGTCCTAGCCAGACCAATCAGACAGGAGAAAGAAATATAGGGCATCCAAATCAGTAAAAAGGAAGTCAAACTGTCACTGCTTGCTGATGACATGATCATTTACCTTGAAAACTCTAAGGACTTCTCTAGAAAGCTCCTAGGACTGATAAAGGAATTCAGCATAGTTTCCAGATACAAAATTAATGTACACAAATCAGTAGCTCTTCTATACACCAACAGTGACCAAGGAGAGAATCAAATCAAGAACTCAACCCCTTTTACAATAGCTGCAAAGAAAAAAAATACCTAAGAGTATACCTAACCAAGGAGTCAAAAGGCCTCTACATAAAACTACAAAACACTACTGAAAGTAATCATAAACTACACAAACAAATGGAAACATATCCCATGCTCATGGCTGGGTAGAATCAATATTGTGAAAATGATCATACTGCCAAAAGCAATCTACAAATTCAATGCAATCCCATCAAAATACCATCATCATCCTTCACAGAATTAGAAAAAAAATTCTAAAATTCATATGGAACCAAAAAAAGAGCCCGCACAGCCAAAGCAAGACTAAGCAAAAAGAACAAATCTGGAGGCATTACATTACCCCACTTCAAACTATACTGTAAGGCCATAGTCACCAAAACAGCATGGTACTGGTATAAAAACAGGCATGTAAACCATTGCCACAGAATAGAGAATCTAGCAATAAAGCTAAATTCTTACAGTCAACTGATCTTTGACAAAGTCAACAAAATCATAAAGGGGGCCAAGGACACCCTATTCAACAAGTGGTGCTGAGATAATTGCCAAGCCATATGTAGAAGAATAAAACTGGATTCTCATCTCTCACCTTATACAAAAATCAACTCAAGATGGATTAAGAACTTAAACGTGACACCTGAAACTATAAAAATTATAGAACATAACATTGGAAAAACCCTTCTAGACATTGGCTTAGGCAAGGATTTCATGACCAAGAACCCAAAAGCAAATGCAATAAAAACAAAGATAAATAGTTAGGACCTAATTAAACTAAAGAACTTTTGCACAGCAAAAGGAACAGTCAGCAGAGTAAACAGACAACCCATGGAGTGGGAGAAAATCTTCACAATCTATACATCTGACAAAGGAATAATATCCAGAATCTACAACGAACTCAAATCAGTAAGAAAAAAACAAACAATCCCATCAAAAAGTGGGCTAAAGACATGAATAGACAATTCTCAAAAGAAGATATACCAATGGCCAGTAAACACATGAAAAAATGCTCAATATCATAATGATCAGGGAAATGCAAATCAAAACTGCAATGTGATACCACCTTACTCCTTCATGAATGGCCATCATCAAAAAATCAAAAAACAGTAGATGTTGGCATAGATGCAGTGAACAGGGGACACTTCTACACTACTGGTGGGAATGTAAACTAGTACAGCCACTATGGAAAACAGCATGGAGATTCCTTAAATAACTAAAAGTAGGTCTACCATTTGATCCAGCAGTCCCACTTACTGGGTATCTACCCAGAGGAAAAGAAGTCATTATTCAAAAAAGATACTTGTACATGCATTTTTATAGCAGCCCAATTCACATATATACAATGGAATACTACGCAGCCATAAAAAGGAATGAATCAACAGCATTTACAGTGACCTGGATGAGATTGGAGACTATTATTCTAAGTGAAGTAACTCAGGAATGGAAAACCAAACATTGTATGTTCTCACTGATATGTGGGAGCTAAGCTATGAGGACACAAAGGCATGAGAATGATACAATGAATTTTGGGGAACTTGGGGGAAGAGTGGGAGAGGGACGAGGGATAAAAGACTACAAATATGGTGCAGTGTATACTGCTTGGGTGATGAGTGCACCAAAATCTCACAAATCACCACTGAAGAACTTACTCATATAACCAAATATCACCTGTACCCCGAATAACGTATGGAAAAATAAAAATAAATAAATAGAATCTGTGTAAGAAGTAGCTGGACCTGCTATTCCCCTCTCCCACTGTGTGGGAGACAGGAGGATTTTTCTCTAGAGAGCTAATGAAGCTTTGACCGAAGGACCCCAAGAACAGAGGAGAGCAGGGATGAGGCACTGAAAACAGAAATTAAGAAAATATCTGCATACTAACCAGGGAGACCCTCCCCAGCTCCTTTCCCCTGCACAGATATTGGAACTCCAGTAGCCAGTTTATGCTTGCAGGCAGGATATTGAAGGAGTGTAATTCTTAGGAAGAACTAAACTTTCCCAGAAAAGACATTGGACATGGGCTCATTGCCTCACCAACCAGCAGTGCAGCCCACCTAGCAGTAGCCCCCTCGCCCCGCCCCCACAGAACTGCCCAGTCATCTTTCTGTTGCCTTACTCTTAAATCTGAACAAACATGAAGAATCACCAAGCACCTGAGGAAAGCCTCCTACAGGAAGGATCATCAAAAGAAAAGAAGCATCAATTCAAAAAACAGAAGAGGCCAGGCACGGTGGCTCACGCCTGTAATCCCAGCACTTTGGGAGGCTGAGGCGGGCAGATCACGAGGTTGGGGGTTAAAAACCAGCCTGGCCAACATGGTGAAACCCTGTCTCTACTAAAAATACAAAAATTAGCTGGGCACAGTCGTGGGCGCCTGTAATCCCAGCTACTGGGGAGGCTGAGACAGGAGAATCATTTGAACCTAGGAGGCAGAGGTTGCATTGAGTCAAGATTGTGCCATTGCACTCCAGCCTGGGTGACAGGGCGAAACTCTGTCTCAAAAAAAAAAAAAAAAAAAAAGAAATGTTTTTAATGTGTCATTAATATCCTCAGAGAGACTGAAGAAGATATTGTATCCATAAAACAAGAATAGTGTACTGTTTTACAAGAAAAAAAGAATTAGACTTGAAAATTAAAATGATGTTTAAAAATCTTTAATTCATTGAAAGGTTGGACGATAAAGTTGAGAAATCTTACAGAAAGTTAAAAAGATAAATTGATGGGCATAAAGGGAGAGTAGACAGGAAAATTAGAGACTAATCAAAGAGGTCCCATATATATTTAATTGGAAATCAGGAAAAGAGAATAGAGAAAGTGGAGAGGAGGAAATGATCAAAGAAATAATACAGGAAAACATCTGAGGGCTGGACAGACTGAAAGGACCAATGGAGTAACTAATAAAATTAGTGGAGGAAAAAGAAATTGTGCCATGATGAAATTTAAGACTACCAAAAAAAGATAGTGAAAGTTTGACTTGTCAGTAGCAACACTACAAGCTGAAAAACAAAGGAATGGTGCGTTCAAAAATTCTAGATACAAATTATTGCCCATCTAGAATTCTGTATCCAGCCAAATCATCACTCAGGTATACAATATTCAGATATTCCAAGTCTCCACCAAAAAATAAATAAAATAAAATAAAATAAACTTACTATGTACATACTCCCCTTCCGGAAGTTACTAAAGAAAATATTCCATCCAAACAGGAGAATGAAAAAAAAGGAGAGGAAAACACAGGATCCAGGAAAGAGAGACAAAGGGACCCCCCAGGCTTCGAAAATAACTAGTCCAGATCGGAGCAAAGGAGACAAAGAAGCATAATAGAAAATAGGAAATTCGATCAGCAGACAGATTTCACCATGAGGAAAATTTTAGAGGTTATTGGAGGATAAGGGGAAACTTACCAATAGAAACTAAGGAAATGAAGCAAATGGGCAGAAAGGCAATTAATTCCAGGAAAAATAAAAATTTGTCCATAGCATATTACTTGGCTCCTCAGTGTTGTATTATGGGCAGAATAATGTGAGCACTGAATATTGATTTAACCAAAAATTGTGATACTGGAAAAATGGAAGAGAGAATAGGAAAGAGCTGAATCCTCATCTACCACAATAGGAAATCTGAAATTGATGAAACGAGAAAGAAGTATACGCATTTAATTTAGAAATATGCAGATAGCAAGAAGCAGCTACAAGAGTTAAGTGTCTGCCTCTGGGTGGTAAACTAGGGGTAAAGCGGGGGAACAGGTAGATGGCGTGAATACAGCATTGTTCATTTAAGGGTCTTTCAGGACTATTGGATTCTTACCTTACACTATGTGTGTGGCACTCTCTCTATGTTGCTTTTTTTCCTTTTTTCTTTTTTTTTGGGGGGAGGGGTGGTATTTATTGGTGGGTATGAGTAAGGAGGGGCAGCACAGTGGACGCCCTCTCAAGTGCAGGGCTTTAAAAAACATAAGGAAAAGAGCTCTCTGAAGTCACATTGATTCAGATTTGAATCTCGGAGCAACCGTTTTGCTACCTTTTTGATCCTGGGAAAATTATTTTAAGCTTTCTGAGTCTCCGTTTCCTCAATTGTAATATGAGGCAAATACTTTTATTAGCCATCACCTTTCATAGGGTTCTTTAGAAACAGGTCAACTGCCTGACCCACGGAAAAGCCCTCAATAGAAGCTTTCTGCCTGTTCTAATTACCTGGCACCCTTCATTCCTCTCTGGACATCTTGACCTCTTGCTCTTCATCAGTTATTCAGGCCCAGTGTGGATTTAGCCCCCCGGTGTGTTTGTATGTTTCACCTTAGCTCTAACGTGAAGAAGAAGGTGTTGTTTTGTTTTTGTTTTTTTTTTTCTTGTTTAAAAAAAAATAAGCTGGTGACCCTTGATCTAGAAATCAGTTCCTCTGAGGAGTGGCTTTGGTGATGGAGGAACACTGTTCCCCCTGTGGGAAAGGAAAACTTGAGACATACTCTTTCAGCCACTGGTGAGCAGAAGCTTAGGTGAGAACCAGACATCTTAGAAGGCTCCAGGATCTCCCATTCGTGCCCACAAACATTTCCAGCCTTAATCCCTTTTGCTGATGTAATAAGATTCTTCAGCTGGATGATGAAAACTGAGCCTATGGTGTTGTGATTATGAGCTCAGCTACCTGCCACTGGCAGGTGACAGCTGCACCTGTGAGGCTGGCTGGTCAGCTTCCCACACACCCAGGGTGCCTGCGGCCTCCTGCACCCTAAGCCCTGCCCTGACCCGGCCACTAGTTATTGAACAGGGAGTGAGGTTTCCTGGTAGAGATTATTTATTTTACTGCCAGGATTATGCTATATGCAAATCACAGGTCCAGGCACTGGGGATGACATAGAGATACATGTACATTTGGCCTCGAAGGAGTTTGCCATTTAATGAGGGAGATAGGTGATCACCATCCAATAGACAAGGAAATAAGTGAAGTGGGTAAGAGAAGGGCTGCTGGTGGGCTGCATGTGGGATAAGTCAGACTTTGGGTCTACATGCGGGAATGCTGCTTTGGAGCTTCTCATGCAAGCCTGGAGCAGGTGAGCACCCAGCTCAGGTGATTTTCTTTAAGCAAAAGCAAGTCTTCAAACTTGTGTGATGTTTTATCCTTAGGACAGCAGTAGGAGTGGGTGGTCTCTGAATACTGACAGTCCTTATGGAGGAGGATAGTGCCTTGTGGGCAGGGTGACCCTACAATTCATTAGCCAGACAGGGACACTTGAGAGTGAAGGTAGTGAAAGATAAGCAGCATTCCAGGACACGTATAGCCAGGGCTTGCCCTGGCAAACCAGACATATGATCTCCCGACTTACGGGAGCTTGGTAATTATAAAGCGGAGTACAGTCAGTGACCTAGGGACCAGAAGAGAATAGATTCTGGCTGGGCACAGTGACTCATGCCTATAATTCCAGCACTTTGGGGGGCCGAGGCAGGAGGATAGCTTGAGGCCAGAAGTTCAAGATGAGCCTGGGCAACATAGTGAGAACTTCATCTCTACAAAATTAATAAATAAATTAGCCGGGCATGGTAGCATGCACCTGTAGTCCCAACCACTCATGAGGCTGAGGCAGGAGGATTGCAGGAGCCTTGGAGTTAAGGCTGCAGTAAGCCATAATTGCACCAGCCGAGGCAACAGAGCAAGACCCTGTCTCAAAAAAGAGAGAGAGAGCGAGAGAGAGAAAATAGATTCCTATTCAGTCTGAATGTCTAGGTCTCATGCAGGTTCAAAAGGCTTCTCAGGCAATTCTCCCAGACACCCTGGGTAAGAGCCACTGGCAGTAGAGGGCCCTGGTCTCTCTTGACACATTTCCTCCTCAGAATGACTGCTCAGGGGGGTCCATTTTCACCAGTGACCAGCATCAGTCCGCCTCTCTGGTTAGGACTCCTCAAGGAGCCCCATATGTTCTGGCCAAACTACTTAAAGATTAAATGTATATTTTCTGCCTCCCTGGCCCCTTAGCTCCTCCTGCATGGAAACCAATTCAGAGTTTGTCTTGGTGTGGTTTTTAATTGCCCTGCCAAAGTCCCGCCCCCTTATAGTTCTTTTCAGAGAGGAATTCTTATGCCAAAACCACTTCACGGTGATTTCACACTGTAGTAAATAATGTAGAAAATGCTCTAAGCGCTGGGCGCGGTGGCTCAAGCCTGTAATCCCAGCAGTTTGGGAGGCCGAGGTGGGTGGATCACGAGGTCAGGAGATCAAGACCATCCTGGCTAACACAGTGAAACCCCGTCTCTACTAAAAATACAAAAAAATTAGCCGGGCGTGGTGGCATGCGCCTGTAGTCCCAGCTACTCGGGAGGCTGAGGCAGGAGAATGGCATGAACCCGGGAGGCGGAGCTTGCAGTGACCCGAGATCGTGCCACTGCACTCTAGCCTGGGCGACAGAGCGAGACTCTGCCTCAAAAAAAAAAAAAAAAGAAAAAAGAAAATGCTCTAAGCAATTGCTGTTTTATCAAAGAAATTAACAGTTGATGTGAGAGGACAGCCCTAATGACCTAGCACTGTTACCCCATTTCATTCTGTATCCTGATAGAATAAAGGTCATAGAGTAACAGAATTTACAGGGTAAAAGTATTCCTATTTATGTTATTTGTCTCTTCCACCAGCCTGTGATTTCCTGGAAGACATAAATTACATTGTTAACATAAGATATCATTAAAACCATCACCGGGCTGGTCTGAAGGTAGTGACTTATCTCACTTGATTGTTCACAGTTATAGATCAAACTTCTTGTTCTACTGTTTCCCCTCTTCTCACTACTGTACTTGACTGTCTTTGTTAACAATTAAAAACAATAAAATAAATGAAACCATCATTGGCATGGACATATTTGTGGGGTCTCCTAAATGAGTATGGTTGAATGGAAGGCAGCCTGGTCATAGCCCCACCTCTCTTGCTGACACCAGAGAGACTCCTTTCAGTCCTTACACCCAAAACAGACTTTCCTTTGTGATCTTTGTTTATAGCAAATCATATTCTTCGCAGGCCACCTGAGGCAACTGGGAGGTGGCCTCCTCCTCCTCTTCCCTCCCCATCCCACAGGGACAGTTCTGTTGTCTCGGTTCAGCTCTGCCTGGTCTTCTGAACGCTGGGGTCTACCTGTTAAACACGGCAGGGCGTGGTCAAGACTCTTCCCTCCAGTTCCCACAGGCTCCAACTGTTGCTCTTTAATGGCTTTGTGGAAAATGGGGCACTCTCTCTCTTTCTCTTTCTGTCTCTCATTGGACTGTGTTTCCTGTTTTCTTCTTCATTGTCATAAAAATCCTAGACACTGCTCAGGGTCCCACTGGTAGGAGATTGTCCTCATCTCTGACAGATCTTTCCCATGTGGCTTCTCCTTTCTGGAAATTCACTAATGTTCACCAGCCCCATCAAGAAAACTATGAACACCTACGTTATTGTAACTATGAACACCTTATACACATCCTTCTAACTTTAGATTGGATATGGATTAAATGTTGGCATCACCTGGTTCTGTCCGATTGTCTCATCTGGCTCCTTAGAAACCAAAATGGGAGAATTGACATGTTTTGGTTATTAAGTCATAGTTCCAGCTGTCAGACCATACTGCTTGTGCTAAAGGAATAGGGAATACTGTGCGTGAATGGCAGGAAAAAGGTAGACTCTAAGGGGCGTTTATAACCAACATAAATATGTAATAAAGGCAATGTCAGTATAAATTAAATACATACAAAATAAAGGGAATTATTACTATGTAAGCATAGGCTCCAGAGATGTTTCAGTTTGGTCTCCTTCTCCCCCTACCACAGAAACCAAATGACCGTGATCATAAAGTGAGACTGGCACTGGGAAATGGCTTGCGAGGAGATGTGTGGAGACAATTTGTCAAGAGATTTGGAGACATATGCATCTATGAGTTCTATGCTGCCACTGAAGGCAATATTGGATTTATGAATTATACGAGAAAAGTCGGTGCTGTTGGAAGAGTAAATTACCTACAGAAAGTAAGTAACATTGAAAAATGAGAGCATACGTAGCCAGTTTTCAGAATACGGAGTCTTCTTAAAAGCCAAGTCGTGATGATGTTATCAGAAGTCAGGCAGCATCAGAGCCATGGCCCATTCCTATCACCAAGAGAGGTTTTGCTCATTCTCTGTGATGATGACTTCAAAACATCAGATCCTCCAATTAAAAACATCTCAACTTCTGTTAAGAACAATCCATTGTGCCCTTGCCATCTGCAACTTAGGCGAAGTCTTCCTGATGCCGTTTATACTTGTATGTGATAAAACACCTGAAGGTTACAAGTTCCATAAGCTTATAGTACACTGTGAAACCTAGTATTTCCCTTTGTGTCGTGCAGCACCATCACCTGGGGAGTTTTTTTATATGCACAGATGCAAGACCCCACCCGTTAGGCTTTGGATTCAGTTGTTCTGAGGTGGAGCCCAGGCATCTCGGTGCTAGGATCTGGTGAACATTTATGTCCACCTAATAATTCCACCAGAAAGATTTTTTGTTTGTTTGTTTGTTTTCGTTTTTGTTTTTTTGAGATGGAGTCTCGCTCTGTCGCTCAGGCTGGAGTGCAGTGGTGCAATCTCCGCTCACTGCAAGCTCTGCCTCCCGGGTTCACACCATTCTCCTGCCTCAGCCTCCCGAGTAGCTGGGACTACAGGCGTCCGCCCCCACGCCCAGCTAATTTTTTGTATTTTTAGGAGAGACAGGTTTTCACCATGTTAGCCAGGATGGTCTCGATCTCCTGACCTCATGATCCGCCCGCCTCAGCCTCCCAAAGTGCTGGGATTACAGGCTTGAGCCACCGCGCCCGGCCGGATATTTCTTATTTTTAAGCCAGCTCACATAGCCGTCTCTTTTCCCTGTCAGTCATTTTATTTCCTGTGGGTCTCTGTTGTCTTTTTTGTACTCAAGCAGTCAGTCGTCCAGATAACCAACTATTCTGCAAATACCCAGAAATGTTCAGCAAATGCTGAGCCTCCACTGGCTTGAGAAGTCACTGTGGTTAGTGTGCCTCTGGACCGCTCATCCCGTCTGGCCATGAAACAGCCGCACCGGGACTTCCACGCAACCTGTGTCCCCAGGGACAGACCAGCAGAGTTCAGAGGACAGTAGTTCGTGTGTGTAAGAGCCCTGGCTCTGGAGAGCAAATCTCAGTGCCACTGTATGCTAGCTGAGTGACCTTGGGCAGGTCCCGTATGTTCCTCAGCCCTCAATTTCATCATCTGTAAAACAGAGATAACAAGAGAAAATACTGAACCCAGTGCTGAGCCCACACTCAGTAAGGGAAAAGGATTGTTGAAAGGATTAAATATGAAAAGGCCCTTAGAGGCTATAGCCCAATGCCTGTCATTTAATAGCCTTGAATAATTGTTAATCGTAATGATGATAATCACTCCATTTCTTATATTCTGGCCTAATCTCAAGGTATTCCCAAGTTCAAGGACCCTCTCTAACAATGACAACAGCTCCACCTACGCTACACAGGTCCCTCCACAGTCCTCTAGACCTGCGCTGTCCAAACGGTAGCCACTAGCTACATGTGGCTACTTAAATTTAAGTTATATTAATAAAAGTTTGAATCTAGTTCTTCAGTCACACTAGCCACATTTCCAGTGCTGAATAGCCACGTGTGGTTAGTGAAGACCATATTGAGCAATGCAGACAGAGAATATTTCCATCATCACAGCAGATTCCTGGGCAGCGCTGCTGCAGACTGAGAATCGATCTCCTACACGTCACTGGAACTGCTGCTGAGAAGGTCCGCTAATGCTGTGCATTACCCATTCTTTACTTTCTCATCCATTGAGTGCCATGTTTTATTGACAGTTTTTCTACTTTAAGCAACACATTAAAAAAAAAAAACTTTAAAAACCAGATGATCCCATGCAATTGATGTGGAAAAGAACATTCATTACCACCTATAAATTTTTTACATTCCTGCAAATAAGATCTACATTTGTTGACCATAAACGCCACTTATTTTTTTAATGAAGTTGTCTGCTAATACTAAAGCATATGATTGGTTGCTTCATCACATAGACTTGAATATAAATTTGAAATAGACACAGTAATCATGGCTAATAATTATATCCAAATACTGTCATATTTGCATTTTTCTTCCAGTAAGGAAAATAATATATTTATTATTGCTCTTACTGAATTGCTGAAAATTAAATTCTTATGCATTGAATTATGTTTTAAATATGATAGAGTTTTAATAATTTTATAGTCATGGGCATGAAATATGCTTTTGATTCTAAAATATGTTAGATAACATTTCCATAGAAAAGTGAAGAATCTAACAGTGTCATATTAATATAAGGTTACATAAGATTTTAAAAACCCATTTGTGATACATCCACCAAAAGACACAAGAATGTCATAACAGCTTTATTTATAATAGGCCAAAACTAGAAATAATCCAAATACCCATTAACAGAAAAATAGATAAATCAATCATGGTATATTTATACAAGGGAAAATTGCATGGCCATAAAAAACACTAACATGGATGGATGAATATTATAGACATATTGAGTAAAAGAAGCAGACACAGAAGTATACATTCATTTCACTTGTTTGAGGTTTAAGATGAATTGACAGCAATATAAGTCACACTAGTAGTTGACGTCACAGAAGGGCAGGAGGAAACGTTCTAGGTGAAATGAAAATGTTTTCTCTGTCTCTCTGGGTGGCAGTTTTAAGGGTATATGCAAATGCAAAATTTCATCAACCTGTACACCTAAGATATACTTTACATTATACCACAATTAAAAAAGGAAAAATTGTAAAAAGTTTATTCTCAAAATTACACATTTTAATTTTGCTAGAAAATCATAACTTATGACCTGATTAAATATGATGTGGAGAAAGATGAACCTGTCCGTGGTGAAAATGGATATTGCATCAGAGTTCCCAAAGGTACAGTAGACTTTTGTTCAATCAACTTGTGCCCCTTCTTATTTTGACCAAGTGACTTTTAAGGACTAACATATTATTGCCACATGGTAAAATTTATCAGAGTGGGGAAAAGGGGGGTTTATATAAGTACCCTCCAATATACAGGAATTCCAAAGGTGCTAATTTACCACTGCAAATAACATAATTCTAGTTTTAAACCTAGCTTAACAACTTCTTGCTTATGAGGTAACGTTTTGTGGGAAGGGATATGTAATTGTGGTTGCAAAACCATAGTTTTAGGTGGCCTTTACCTTTAAGCTTTAACTACTGGGCGTTTGTGTAAGTGTGCATAAATCATTATTCAGTAAAAGATTAGCAGTAAAAGAATTACAGGCCAGGTGTGGTGGCTCACGCCTATAATCCCAACACTTTGGGAGGTTGAGGAGGACTGATGATTTGAGATCAGGACCAGCCTGGCCAATGTAGCAAAATCCTGTCTCTACTGAAAATACAAAAATTAACTGGGCATGATGGCACACACCTGTAACCCTAGCTACTTGGGAGGCTGAGGCAGGAGAATCCCTTGACCCTGGGAAGCAGAGGTTGAGACTGCACCACTGTACTCCAGCCTGGGCAACAGGGCAAGATTCCATCTCAAAAAAATAAGAATCAAAATAAAATAATTAGGCCATATACAATAATGTACAGTATATGTGTGTGTGGTGTATATATGTGTGTCTGTGATACATATGTACATATAATTCACAGGTATACATGCATGGAAAATGATACTTCCTACAGCCAGTTTGTTGCCAGCAGGTTGTATGGCATTAGTTTTAAGAGAAGGCTGATGTATAAATTTGACCTCTAGCACATAAAATAAGTTTACTTTCTTCTGTTTTAGGTGAAGTTGGACTTCTGGTTTGCAAAATCACACAACTTACACCATTTAGTGGCTATGCTGGAGCAAAGGCTCAGACAGAGAAGAAAAAACTGAGAGATGTCTTTAAGAAAGGAGACCTCTATTTCAACAGTGGAGATCTGTTAATGATTGACCGTGAAAATTTCATCTATTTCCACGACAGAGTTGGAGATACATTCCGGTTGGTTTTTCTGAATCATTGAGCCAAAAACAAACACACGTACAGTTTGGCATACTCCTAGTGGAATCGCATTCCGCTTTGGTTATGGTGCATTTCCTTCCCTGTCTTTGGCACATCAGGTCAAACTCCTGTGTTCCCAGAGAATGAGGAATGAAGTGCATGAAGTGTCACTCTGCAGTGCACAGTTAACTTGGCTGAGCAACACCAGATGAGAATAAGGCAGGAAACCTGTATCTGATTTCTGGAGACAAAAGTACATGTAACTCCTTTTGTTTCTCCTGCATTATTACTGGTCCCTCTCAGGACAGCCAAGGATTTTCACCTTTCCAATCATGGAGGTGTTTAGATAAAATCAGATGCAAATTAGTGTGGAGTTGATCTAGTTGAAGAGGAGGTGAGGAGTTCGGAGTCCCTTCCCCCAACACCTTTCATCCCCAACCAGATGGTTTCCTGCAGAACCCTCAGGTCAGTGCAAGGAAGTTTGGAAGTCCTAATAGACCATGGAATTAACTTCCAACCATAGCACAGTCCTCCAGCCTCAGGACACAGCTTCCTTCCTGTGTAAACTCCCTGAGGGCAGGCCCTGTGTCTGCCTGTTCACCCCGAGCACCTACCATGGTGCCTGACACACATAATCACTTTTTGCATGAATGAATGAGGTTGTCTAACTGCAGTAGAAAGACAGCAGATGAAATGAGGAGAACCAGGCTCACCTCTCCCCCCTGAGCAGCAGTGGTATCAAGACAGGTAACCATTGTGAACCTCAGTCCTTTTGCCCTTGAGATGAGGGTCACAATGATTCGCAGGGTCCTTCCATCTCTACTATTCCATGTCTTAAGATCCATATCACTTTATGCCATCTTCATGCTATTAAGAAGATACTTCTGGGAGGGCTAAAGAATTTTTAATGGGCCAGGCATGGTGGCTCACGCCTGTAATCCCAGCAGTTTGGCAGGCTGAGGCAGGTGTATCACCTGAGGTCAGGAGTTCCAGACCAGCCTGGCCAAATGGTGAAATCCCGTGTCTACTAAAAGTACAAAAATTGCTGGACATGGTGGCACGCACCTGTAGCCCCAGCTACTTGGGAGGCTGAGGCAAGAGAATCACTTGCACCTAGGAGACGGAGGTTGCAGTGAGCTGAGATTGCACCACTGCACTCCAGCCTAAGTGGCAGAGCGAGACTCTACCCACTCCCGCAAAAAAAAAAAAAAAAAAAAATTAATGAAAACAGAATTTAACTCTTTATTAAGTGAAAAAATAGCACCTGGTTGGGCTTTAACATTAGAATCTCCCTGTAACTGAAGTATGATATTTTTTCCTTTCTTGTTGCCATGAGACCCTGAAGTAAAATATGAAGTTCTGTTAAAGAGAACGTCACCAACTGAATTAAATAGCAACTTGAGTTAGTAACTGAGAAGTTGAGAGACCTAAACACAGCAGAAAATCATTGAGATTTCTTTCTAATTTCCAGTGCCTTTCTTAGCCAGGGCTGTATTTTAACATTAGAACATTATTCCGTGTATTGTGTTTCATGTGGTGACATTGAAATTCCACATTTTGTTATCTAGGTCTATACTTTTCCCTTTTATGCCTCAAGCAAGATACCCCAGCCAGGACTAAGGTGGGGAGTTTGAGGGGCCAAGATGAGGAACACGAGATCAGCACCATGCAGAACTCTAAAGGAAACAGCCGCTCTCCGTCATTGCGACCTGGGCCAGAAACCACCATTGACCTCTGCTAAATGTGTCCTTTCTTCCAGGTGGAAAGGGGAAAATGTGGCCACCACTGAAGTTGCTGATATAGTAGGACTGGTTGATTTTGTCCAAGAAGTGAATGTTTATGGAGTGCATGTGCCAGGTATATACAAGATAAGATCTGTATCTAAACCCATAGAGGAACTGAACATAATTTTAGCCCAGGTTTGTCATTGCTTTCTCCTGCCATCCAGAGTTAAACAGCTCTTTCAACTGCCAGGGAGTAAGGAGCTTATGTCTGGCTTATGTTCCATTATAAAAGCCAGCTCAGTACATCTGAACATGGCCTCTTCAGTTCAGCTCCCAGCCATTCTTGGGCTCTCAGGCAAACAAAGCCTCAACTATGGGAGCTCCACATTTGGCACGCCTCCAGAAAAGTCGTGTCATGCTTAAGAGCTGGGAAATGGTGTCCTGGCCTCCAAACTAGGAGGCACAAAGAAAAGCCAGTGCAGTTGCTAGAAGAAAAAGCTGAGGAAAAGTGGATTTTGTACAACCTCTTCTTTTTAAGATTTCTAAGCCCAGTTCACCCCACTAAGTTTCAGAATCATCACACAAGAATGTTGTCACCACAGCTTCATCTACAAATCTGCTTCTGCCAGCAGAGTCAGGAGGGCCAATGTCTGACCTTGAATCCTGGCTTCAACATCTGCCGGCTGTTTGACTGCCGGCTAATCACTAAAATTAAGGATAATGCCAGCCCTGCAGTTAAGGTTGTCAAGAGAACAAATTCATTTTAATTACATCAATGCTAAGCATATATTTATCAGATATATACATAAGGGTTGTTGTGACAATAAATCACATTGATTATACACGTCAGAGAGGATTCCAGCCTCCAAATTACTGTCCAAATATAAGGCACTAGGGGTATTACTATTCCCCCACAACTCATGTTTGGGATTCCCACCCATATTCAAAGTAGAAATCCAGAAGTCCCTCTTTCTCAAGCTGTGACAGTTCTACATGGCCTTGTGCTTGTTCTTTTTTAAAAAATATTCAAGGCCAGGTACAGTGGCTCACTCCCGTAATCCCAGCACTTTGGGAGGCCGAGGTGGTCAGATCACGGGGTCAGGAGATCCAGAGTATCCTGGCCAACATGGTGAAACCCCATCTCTACTAAAAATACAAAAATTAGCTGGGTGTGGTGGTGGGTGCCTGTAGTCCCAGCTACTCGGGAGGCTGAGGCAGGAGAATCGCTTGAACCAGGGAGCCGGAGGTTGCAGTGAGCCGAGATCGTGCCGTCGCACTCCAGCCTGGCAACAGAGCAAGACTCTGTCTCAAATATTTAAGGCCAGATGCGGTGTCTCACACCTATAATCCCAGCACTTTGGGAGGCCGAGGCAGAAGGATCACTTGAGGTCAGGAGTTTGAGACCAGCCTGGCCAACATGGCAAAACTTAGTCTCTACTAAAAATATAAACATTAGCCAGGGGTGGTAGCTCGCATCTGTAATCCCAGCTACTCAGGAGGCTGAGACAGGAGAATCACTTGAACCTGGGAGATGGAGGTTGCAGTGAGCTAGGATCTCACCACTGCACTGCAGTCTGGGTGACAGAGTGAGGCTCCATCTCAAAAAAACAAAAAGAATATTCAAGAATATCTCTTGCTTGTTCCTTCCCAACTCTGGGACAATGACACAAGGGGAACTATGGCCACATCTTAGTGTGAGAGGGGACAGAATGGAAAGGGGTGTGAATACTCCCGTTGGAGGACTCCCCAGGCCTTATGCTGAGCTAACACAAGGGTCTAAGTTGTGGTTGTCAGCCATTGTGCCACCCTGGGCTCTTGCAGACCCTTCCTCAAATGTTGTGTATGCATCTAAATGCTTGATTTTAAAAAGAATAACCACACAAAAGAGTATGTATGAGGCGAGAGAATCTAGAAGATGAAACGGAAGGATCTAGCCTAGTGTTCTTCAAAGTGGGTCCCCAGATCAGCAGTGTCAGCATCGCCCAGGAGTCTGTTACAAGTGCAATTTCTCAGGCCCACCCCGAACTACCGAGTCAGAATCTCCGGGGCGGGGCCAGGAAGCTGTGCTGGCACAAACGTCCCAGACATTCTTAAAAACACTGAAAGTCTGATTTAGGGGGTGATGAAAATGCACTAGAACTAGATCCTGGTGATGATAGTACAACATTGTAAGTGTGTAAAATGCCACTGAATTGTACCCTTTTTTTTTTTTTTTTTTTTTTTGGAGACCGATTTTCGTTCTTGTTACCCAGGCTGGAGTGCAGTGGCACAATCTTGGCTCATTACAACCTCAGCCTCCCAGGTTCAAGCAGCGATTCTCCTGCCTCAGCCTTCTGAGTAGCTGGGATTACAGCCATGTACCACCACGCCCGGCTAATTTTGTATTTTTAGTAGAGATGGGATTTCACCATGTTGGTCAGGCCGGTCTCGAACTCCTAACCTCAGGTGATCCACAGCCCCCCGCCACCTTGGCCTCCCAAAGTGCTGGGATTACAGGCGTGAGCCACCATGCCCGGCAAATTGTACACTTTAAAATGAGTTAAAATGATAAATTTTATGTTATATGTTTATCACAATTTTAAAAAACACACACACTAAAGTCTGAGAAGCACTAACGCCCGGTGGTTCCAAATATTTGGCCAATCATCGGAACCATCTGGGAAACTTCTTAAAGCCTGGATCTAATGGACCAGAAGCTCTGGAGTGTGGGACTCAGAATCTGCATGTCTTTTTTTAATTCCCCAGTGAATCTAATGATCAGTGAGTTCTGGGAGCCACTGAAACAGAACAAAGGGGAGGAGGTTGACAGTCTTACACTGTTGGCAGACAGTCAGATAGGATGAGGAGCAGGTGTATTCTGTGCTGCTCCAGCGATCAGAACTAAAACCAATGGATTAAAATGACCAGGGAGCCAATTTTAGCCTGAGAACTCCCCTGTAACCATCAGTAGAATAGGCTTGTCTCGCAGGATAGGAAATGCCTCCACCAACTAAGGCATGTAAAGAGAAGCTGGATGCCCACCTGGAATCCTGGGAGAACTCTTGCAGCAGTGAAAGATTAGAGATACATTCTAAAGTCCCTCCCAACTTTCAGATTCTGTGATTCTCAATGCCACAACTGCTGTTGTCTGGCCCCCCATCCACAGAGGCCAATCCCATTCCAGAGTAGAAATGCAGCTGGACTGTCTGAAGTAAGGCATCCTTCCACTATGGGTGATTCAGGACAAGGCAGTCACACATCTCGGCTTTGGACCAGGAGAGAATTTCGAGGTTTGGGCCTGGAGTGGAGTTCACTTTTTCTAGGTGTCACACCTGAACTGCCCAACTACTCTGTAGAACTTTCTGCAATGATGGAAATGTTCCATATGCACTATCCAGCATGATAGCCAATAGCCACCATGTCACTATGGAACACTTGAAATGTGGCTAGTGCAACTGAAGAACTGAATTTTTCGTAATATTATAATTGATTTTAGTTTTAATAGCCACAAATAACCAGTGGGTATCATATTAGACCATGAAGCTCTAGAGAACCCTTGGTCAGAATTGACCTTTACAGTTAGCCCAGAACTCCTGTAGGCTGGAACCATCCCCCCAGAGCTGAACTAGTCCCAAACCACCCTCCGAGAGTCGGGGCAGAGGCCTGAGACCTAACAGGCCCATTTGCCCCTAGGTCCAGCGTTGCTGCTACCAGGGCAAGATGCAAAGAGATGGTCAATGCGGAGGATTTCTGTTGCATGAGCCTTAATTCTAAAAGGAACTTATTGGAGACACTTGAGATTTCTAAGACAGGTGCTAAAGACCCTAAACTAAGAGGATCTAGTGCCCCTGCCTCTCTCCCTCAGACAAGAAACAAACCGAATGAGGGGGCATCTTTTTTTCCTTTTGCTGTTTGCCTTCTTTAGAGCTATCGGTAAACACACAATCACCATGGGAGAGATTTCAAAAGCTGGGGCCCAGGTAACCAAGGGAGGCTCCTGTCTTCTATCTGATTACAGCTGAGCAGTTGAGGGAAGTGGATCGGGACTCCTGCTGGGTCTGCTGGATCAGGTAGAAGATACATTAATACCTAATTACCACTGTCCTCACAAGAAGGCAGTTGTAATTGTTGGAAACTGCTCTGGGCTAAATATCCTGCTGTAGGATCTGTTCTCTCTGTGGAGGGCACATCCTCTTGGGACTAATGGGCCTTTAATGGGAGTGCACAAAACAGCTCCCTGTGCCTGCCTTCACCTCCTGTTGCACATCCTCTCCGAAATGCAGACAAGAAAAGCCATTAGAACCTTGATCAGATAAGTAGGTCTCCAAGGTGGTATTTGTGCCCAGAGGTGCAACAAACCTGACACTGCAACCTGAAGAACAATCCAAGCTCAGTAAGTCGTGCCTGACGGTGGAGCAAGGACTTTCACTGGAGTCAAAAATAACTTCCTGTCGCCACCAGTCCAACCTACTCCCTACCCAGATGTGTTTATATAGGCTGCTGAAAAGAAGGATGATGGTTCTAAGCACAGGATCTGGAGCCAGGCTGCCTGAATTCAATTCCATACCCTGCCTAGTATTTGATGTCTGACCTCAAGTAAGTCTCTTAATGTCTTTAAGCCTCAGTTTCTTCATCTGTAAAATGGAGATAACATCTATATCTCTTCAGAAGGTTATGAGGCTTAAGTGAGATTATCAATACAACACACTTAGTATAGGGCCTGGAATATAATAGTCAACCAACTGTTATTATTACTATTAATATTAGTACATTCACTTTAGATTATCTTCGACAGGTATTTGTAATAAAAATTCCAACTATCCAAATGGAACCCATGCTATAAAGTTGTCTGAGTCCACAGTTCTTTGAACTAATAAAGCATCATAAATAGCCATAACACATCTAATTTTTTCTCACTTTATTTCTAGATCATGAGGGTCGCATTGGCATGGCGTCCATCAAAATGAAGGAAAACCATGAATTTGACGGAAAGAAACTCTTTCAGCACATTGCTGATTACCTGCCTAGTTACGCGAGGCCCAGGTTTCTAAGAATACAGGTGAGATCTCTTATTATCAAGTTCAATGATCTGCTCTCTCGGAGATTCCTACTTCTTAGGGAACAACTTGCCTTCTCCCAGGATGACTACATTTGCCAAATTATCACCACACTTTCCAGGAAGCTCAGAAAGAAGTGTCATAGACCAATAAGGAAGTGGTCATATCAGGCTGGCTGGGTGCAGTGGCTCATGCCTGTAATCCCATCACTTTGGGAGACCGAGGTGGGAGGATTGCTTGAGCTCGGGAGTTTGAGACCAGCCTAGGCAACATAGTGAGACTTCATGTCTACTAAAACTAAAAATTTTTAAAAAGGCCGAGCGCGGCGGCTCACGCCTGTAATTCCAGCACTTTGGGAGACCGAGGTGGGCGGATCACCTGAGGTCGGAAGTTCAAGATCAGGCTGGCTAATGTGGTGAAACCCCATCTCTACTAAATATACAAAATTAGCTGGGTGTGGTGTAGCATGCCTGTAGTCCCACCTACTCGGGAGGCTGAGGCAGGAGAATCGCTTGAACCTGGGAGGCGGAGGTTGCAGTGAGCCAGGATCACACCACTGCTCTCCAGCCTGAGCAACAGAGTGAGATTCCATCTCCAAAAAAAAAAAAAATTAGCCAGGCATGGTGACACGCACTTGTAGTCTCATCTACCTGGGAGGCTGATGCAGGAGGATTACTTGAGCCTAGGAAATCAAGGCTGCAGTGAGGTATGAGTGCACCACTGCACCCAGCCTGGGCAACAGAGCAAGGCCCTTTCTTTAAAAAAAAAAAAAAAAAATCAGAAAACAGCTAGCGGAAATCCAATTCTAATCCCTTTCTCCTCACAAGACAGACCAGTTCATTCAGCAAGAGTCTTAGCACGCAACTCACAAAGTCTGTTTGGTGAGTCCTGACGGACATCGCAAATAGAAATGCCCTGATCCTGTTTGTTGTTTCCAGTTTTAAAGAATACAGAAATCCACAGAAGTTCTACACCTTTCCATGGTGTGAAATTTAACTGGACGTTAGCCAGCTGGAATTGCCTAAGACTTAACTATCACCGCTAGGGGAGTTTTTTTCTTCCTCCAACATTAACCCTTCCGTTGGTTTAACATTCTCACTTTTAGATTTTGAGCTCTGTGATTCTATAGTTGAAGACTTGACAAAGGAAGTCTTAAGATTCCAGATATTGTGTGTATAGGATTATTCCTGTTCATAAAGCACCGACATTTGCTTTGCAACCAGATGGTAAAGAGGCATGAAAATGAAATATCCTCAGATATTTTGATTAACACATTAATTGAAGGGAAAATCAGTCTTCAATCTAGTAGACAAGATAAGCAGACTGAGAAAACAGAGTTTTTCTGTAAATGATCCCTCCTTCTACTCCCACCTAGAGTCGGGATATCCTAGTGGTACCTGAAGCCTTACCAAGCAGTAAGCACCACCCCTCTGCTCAGAAATCTGTGCACAGGTATCTCATCATTGGCAGGTCCTCCCTCCCCACCGGTGATCCTAAAGCTTTAAGGGAATAAAAAATACCTCACAAAGGGCTCCCTAATGGAGACCAGCGAAGAATGTATGGGTATCATACAAAACTTTCACTTCACTAGAAAATGTAAAGAGAGTGGATGTTACTTGCTCCTACCACAAAAATGATAGCTATGTGAGGTAATCCATTTGTTAACTAGCTGGATGTAACTATTGCACGATGTATGTGCACTTCAGCACACCATATTGTACATGAGAAAAACACGCAATGTTATCTGTCCATGTAAAAATAAATCAAAATGGAAAACTTTTTTTTTTAACTTTCACTTCCCAGCTGTCACATGAGCCAGGGATGCCAATGATTTGCTAGATCTCCATGCCCCACCCCTACCCCTTGCCCTGCATCCCAATCTATTGCAAAATGCAACCACAATGTGGATTATTTGATGTTTTTCAGGACACCATTGAGATCACTGGAACTTTTAAACACCGCAAAGTGACCCTGGTGGAGGAGGGCTTTAACCCCGCTGTCATCAAAGATGCCTTGTATTTCTTGGACGACACAGCCAAAACGTATGTGCCTATGACTGAGGACATCTATAATGCCATAAGTGCTAAAACCCTGAAACTCTGACTATTCCCAGGAGGATAACTCAACATTTCCAGAAAGAAACCGAATGGACAGCCACTTGATATAATCCAACTTTAATTTGATTGAAGATTGTGAGGTGCAGTTTTTTTAGGAAATTATGCATACCAGTAAAGGGAGACTTTTTAAAATGACAGCTGAGTCTTTGCAAGTAAAAAGATTTAGAGATTATTATTTTTCAGTGTGTACCTACTGTTTGTATTTGCAAACTGAGCTTGTTGGAGGGAAGGCATTATTTTTTAAAATACATAGTAAATTAAATGAACACCAACATGTGAGATGGCACCATCTCTGTGTTCTTTCCTCACTTTATTCTAATACAAAGCCTGTGTCAATTACTCCAAAGCCTGAAGTTCTCACTGGTAACTTTTCATACGTGTCCCATTCATAAGAGTAATGACATTCTAGGTAAAACTGGCTGGAGACGGGGGGTGGGGTGTGAGGGGTGGTAGGGTGAGGAGGCTGGATCAGCAGAGGCCAACACAGTGGAAATCTACTCCAATGTGAGGAGGCCAACCTTCCCTACCCAGAGGCATCCCGTGCACTGTGTATAGGCAGCATTATCCAACAGGTAATAATGCCATCTATAGTCCTTACAGGAGCCTAATTCTATGGCATCAGAGTTCTGTACATAAAAGGAGTTCAGGCCAGGCACAGTGGCTCACGCCTATAATCCTAGCACTTTGGGAGGCCAAGGCAGGTGGATCACAAGGTCAGGAGTCCAAGAGCAGCCTGGCCAAGATGGTGAAACCCCATCTCTACTAAAAAAATACAAAAATTAGCCAGGCGCAGTGGCAGGCACCTGTAATCTCAGCTATTCGGGAGGCTGAGGCAGGAGAATCGCTTGAACTCGGGCAGCAGAGGTTGCAGTGAGCCAAGATCGCGCCACTGCACTCCAGCCTGGGTGACAGAGTGAGACTCCGTCTTAAAAAAAAAAAGTGTTCAATACATTTTAGCTACATCAGGGGTTGCAGACTCAGGTGTCTTCAGAATTCACATAGGTAATGTGGATGAGAAAAGCAGGTCACAAATGAATGTGGTAAACTTGGAGACAGCCACTAAGCTTCAGTCAGCTGAATATAGGTCAAGTATTGCTGGGATTTTCTGATTATTCAGAAAACAGAAATCCATCAGAACTTATTAACATTAGTATCACTAAAGTTGATCTACAACCCCTGCCCCCAACACACACACACACACACACACACACACACACAACTACTAGGTTTGACTGGCTTTTTAAAAAGAAAACAGAAATCTAGATATGTATATGAATCTCCCAATTTTTGAAATCTGAAGTCTCAAAATTGTTTAAACTTCTATGCATCCCAAACAAAATATGTCTGTGGGCCGGATAAGTCCCAGCTGTCCAGTTAGCACCTGAGTGTCACTTACACGTGCTCCTACTCCCCAGATGGCAACTGGTTTCACTCCAAAGCCAGTCTCCTGCCCACGGACCCTTTTCAAGGACAGGAGGACCTTTAGGATGGCACAGGAGGCTTTGGGAAACTCTGAGGAGCTCTTTCACCTAAGCCCTTTCTCCTTAGACCTAGCTGCTCCCTTCCTGGGTTTAATTGCTTTACCTCTGCATGTATGAGCTGCAACAGAATTCCAGGAGCAGGTCATTGGTGACAGCACTCAAGACGACATGTACCTTACCTAGAGCTTGTCCTAGGCCATGGGAGCATCACGGTCATTGAGTTCACATCCAGAAAGCATGGCCCAAGTTTACCACAGCCTCCCTAGAAGTTTCCATCATGGAGTTTCCCTCCCTAGAGGACATCTTCAGATGACCAGGAGCTGGTATGGCTTGCCAATTCTCCTCCAGTGTAGTCCCCATAAAGCCCCAGGCAAACATATCTAGGACTCCTCAATGATATATGATGAGAGGTGTTGCCACCCCCAGCCCCAACAGAGTACTAGAAATATTTTTTTTTAACTCTCTTCACTCTTGGGTGACTTTTAAGAAGAATCATGACCAAAATCCTTGCCCCCACTCATTATACCTAATGATAAACATTTCCTGAGTGCTTAGTATACATCAAGGACTTGAGGAGGGTCTAAAGAAAACTCCAGATAGGCTGCACCTTTGTGAATTTTGCCAGTAATTAGAATGATTATTGTTTGTGAGTCAGCACTTGGGAATTTTTGCAAAATTCTCTCTGCCTTTGAGTTACAGGAGAATGAGGAACCCAAGTAGCGGGAGATAGGACAGCCTGAGTATCACGTTATGCAATTGTGTTACCTGGAATCTTGTCAAAGGAGAAGCAGGATGTCAGCAGGGGTCATGTTAGAGCAGTGGCTTCATTCTGTGTCACAAGAGGTATCTTTTTGGGTAAGAGGTCAGCATTTACACTGTTGGCCAGAATATTCGTGTTATATTAACCAGAGCCTGCTTGCCCCGATCTCGTTTGACCCATGTTTTAGACCTTCCAGTCAGAAACTCAGAGACCCAGGTCCTCACATCCACACCCTGCCCAGCTCTGCCTCCCAGCCTGATGATTTCCTCAGTCTCCCATTTTCCCACACCACCCTGAATCTAGCCAGGTAACACAGCTCCATTGAGATAAATAGAGACACCCCACAATGTCCTCAGCCCCTAGGTTTCCATGTATGTAAACAATTGTAAGCCATCACTTGTGAGAGATAATCCCTTAAAGATTGATTTTTCTCTTTTAAAAGGGTAAGAAATTGTGCCCAAGAAATATCTGCACAAGTCATTCTCATTTGAAAATATAAGTGGATATTTGAATTTAAAAAAAATAAGCTGATATCCATGTAAATTATCCAACAGGGCTTTGATTTCAAATGTATTGTTTGGAAACCTGTAATCAGTGCATAGATGGGATGCTATAAGCACCCAATAATTTGGGGATAAAAGTAGGAAATGTCAGCTTCTGAAATGGAAGCTAATGAGAATCAGTATTAAAATGGGTAAGGTTAGCCAGGCCTGTGGGGTGTGCCTATAATTCCAGCTACTAGAAACTGCCTATAATCCCTGTCCAGAGACTGAGGCAGGAGGATCACTTGAGCCCAGGTTAGCCAGGCCTGGTGGGGTGTGCCTATAATCCCAGCTACTAGAGACTGCCTATAATCCCTGTCCAGAGACTGAGGCAGGAGGATCACTTGAGCCCAGGAGTTTTGAGTCCAGCCTGGGCAACATAGTGAGACCTCATCTCAAAAAAAAAAAAAAAAAAAAGGAAAAAAGGTAGGTTTAACTAATTGCAGTGACTCAAGAGATAATTTGCTAAATGTGTCGCTCATTCATACATCCACTCTACAAGCACTTCGTGAGTGCCTGCTATGGACCAAGAAATGTTCTCAACATGGAGTGCTGAGTCCCATCCCCCCAAAGTATAATTGGAGTTTGCATTTCTAACAATGTCCAGGTGAGGGTAATGCTGTGAGATGGGGGCCACATTTGGGGAATAACTGACATCCTGAGTTATACATCATGTGCACTTACTTAGTGGGTAACTCAGTTCCTCCAGGCTGGGTTATCCCTTGCTAACTGAGACTCAACTCTTAGATCAAGTGGCTCAAAGTGCAGGCCCCAGGAAATGTCCAGCATCAAGAAGCACCTTGTCATCTCAAGCCTGCAATTGCTCTTGGAAATTTACATCAATTAGAGCTTATATCTGCTTGCTAGATACATACACATGTATTATGATTTGCTATAGCAAACTAAAAGCAATCCTAGAGAGTAGCTAGTCAAACCTCTTTACTTGATAAATGAAAAAACTGAGGCCTGAGGTTGAGTGACATGACTAAAATCACACAGCTAATTGGCTTCACTAAGATCTCACTTAGTACTTGCAGGAAGAGAGTATCATCATAGACCAGTAGTTCTGAGTGTGGTCCCTGAGCCAACAACATCAGCAGCACCAGGGAACTTGCTGGACCAACAAATTCTTGAACCCTGCAAATTCTAGACCTACTGAATCAGAAACTCAGGGGGCAGGCCCAGACATCTGTGTTTTGACAAGCCAAAGCCCCCGTGGTGTTACTGATGTGGACTCAGTTTGAGAACCACTGGCTTAGAGCAGTGCACAAGCTTTACTGTGCATGAGAATCACTTGGGGACACCAACGCTTGGGGCACACACGCTGCTTTGAGTAGCATGTCAGTCTAAAGCAGTGGTTCCTAGATGTCACTGCACACTAGAATCATCTGGGCAGCTGTCAAAAATACCAAAGCCCAGGCCCCTGCCATACCAATTAGATCAAGGATTCTGGGAGTGAGAACGAAGCATCAGTATTGTTTTAAGGACCTCCAAGTGATTCCAGTATGCAGCAAAGCTCAGGGATCACTAGTAGAGAACAAGGGGAGAGTTTTCAGCTTTTGGCCAGGTGCAGTGGCTCACACCTATAATCGCAGCATTTGGGCAAGCCAAGACAAGAGGAGTGCTTGAGCACAGGAGTTCACAATCAGCCTAGGCAACATAGGGAGACCCTGTCTCTACAAAAAATTTTAAAAATTAGCCAGGCCAGGCATGGTGGCTCATGCCTGTAATCCCAACACTTTAGGAGGCCGAGGCAGGAGGATCACCTGAGCCCAGGAATTCCAGACCAGCCTGGGCAACATAGGGAGACCCTGTCTCTATAAAAAATTACCCAGGCATAGTAGTGTGCACCTGTAGTCCCAGCTACTCGGGTCACTGAGGTGGAAAGACAGCTTGAGCCTCAGAGGCTGAGGCTGCAGTGAGCTGTGTTCACACCACTGCACTCACAGAATGAGACCCCATCTCAAAAATAAATAAATAGCTACTTGGGAGGCTGAAGCAGGAGGATCGCTCAAGCCCAGGAAGTCGAGGCTGCAGTAAGCCGTGATCATGCCTCTGCACCCTAGCCTGGGTAAGAGAGAAAGCACTAGTCTCAAAAAAAAAAAAAAAGCTTTAAACTCTTAACAAAGATTCTTTTGACCAAACTCTAGTCAAGCTCCTCTGAGCCCTGAGCCCCCTTCTCGACTAGGCCCCCAACCTTTGCCTATAAAGACGTGAACAAACACTAACATAATTTCTCACAGCTCAAGGCCACATCCCTGAGATGATCCTAGCCCACCTTAAAGTGCCTGCCTAAGAAAACTCAAAGCTGCCAAAAGATTTAACTGTTCGTTCCAGCCAACCCCTGAACACAGGGCCCTGACTCCCAGTCTCTGTGGGAGAGTAACAGCCTTTCTTCCAAAAGCACCAGTTAGCAAACCCAGAGGGGTTTCACATCAACCACTTTCCACTTTTTCTAATTTTTCACCTTCCTGACTCTTCCAAGCCTAGGCTGGCCTTCTCCCTATTCTCCCATTCGCCCTGTGAAATGCCTAGTCACCTTTGCACAAATCCAAGGTGAGTTCAGTTCACACGGGACCCTTTTCCCTATTGTGATAGTATATTATTGATTAACATCTATCCTTACAGTTTTAACTAATGTCCAGCTTTGTTTGTCTTTAATGCTCTTTACTAACCCATTTCAGAGTCACAACCTAGCAAAGTAGCATCTGAAATAGAAACAAAATTATGTGTTTGGCCTCTGAACTAATGATGAGCAAGCCACTTGTGAGCATAGCTTTTATTTGACTACCGGGTCCAGAAAACAAAGGGAAAATGCATAAGGTCCACACCTAGAAAGGAAACTTTTAAATGTACTGGAGGACCAGAGTGGCCTGCTGGGCCGTGAGCTCCTGTTCAGGGCCAACCTTGAGCAGTACTGCATGGTGGAAACAGCCTGGGCTTCACTGGAAGCCAGGAGACCTGGGTTTGACTATTTAAAGCTATGTGGGATTAAGAAAATGTGGCACGTATACACCACGGAATACTATGCAGCCATAAAAAAGGATGAGTTCATGTCCTTTGTAGGGACGTGGATGCAGCTGGAAACCATCATTCTCAGCAAACTATCACAAGAACAGAAAACCAAACCCGCATGTTCTCACTCATAGGAATTGAACAATGAGAACACTTGGACACAGGGTGGGGAACATCACACACCAGGGCCTGTTGTGGGGTTGGGGGAGGGGGGAGGGATAGCATTAGGAGATATACCTAATGTAAATGATGAGTTAATGGGTGCAGCACACCAACATGGCACATGTATACATATGTAACAAACCTGCACGTTGTGCACATGTACCCTAGAACTTAAAGTATAATAAATAAATAAATAAACAAAAAATAAAATAAAAAATAAAGCTATGTGACCTAAACATTGGTTTCCTCATTTATGAACCTTGAGCCACAGTGCCTGACTCATACTTGATGCTTCAAAAAAAGTACATGCATTTAAGCTCCCAGACTGGTTAATCAATGTTTCAGCAGCCAATTAAGTGACACAGGATATGTTTTGTTTCAGGGACAAACATAATTTATTTCTAGGTTATATTTCATGTCACAAGCTGAGCCACAGAAGCTGCCTGTCTACCCTCAGCCCTTTCTCTCTGACCAGCCTGCTGAGCCCATCTGGATCATGCTGGCTTCAACTCTTCGTTTGTATCCCATCGTGGGCCGTGAACCCCTGTGAGAATGTGATTAAAATTATGAACTCGCCCCCAAGAAAAATGCATGTACACATAAGCACACAAAGTTGGCATACAACTGTGAGGGGTTCTCAGAGTCCCTGAAGTATATCCGCAGACTCTGGCTGAAGACCCTGGGTCTAAACCATGGCCTGCAGAGGGCAGCAGGGCAGCTGGAGCCCACACTGAGAGCTGCATTCAGGGAAGCTGGGGACGCTGTAGAACTTGATGAGTTTTTTGAAGGCACTTTTCTTCAGCATCATCATCTCTTCTGGAAACCTGGAAAAGATTCTGACCCTGGAGGAGCCCCCATTCTTCACAGAGGCCTCTGTGGGCAGTGGCTTCTGAGCACTCACTGGCACACTGTTGCAGCTGAGGGAGCGCACTGTCTTCTTCTTAGTCTGCACAGACAAGTAACTGAACAGGAAGGAGGACAGCTTGTGCTTCGTGGCATCCGGGGCCTCTTCTGAAAAGCAGTCATCAACTGGGTCTGGCAGGCTTTCATGATGGCGGCCGTTTTCCCTTCTCATGGGACCAGCTCCCACACACTGAGGCTGCTTGATGATCTTCCTGGCCTGGACTGGATCATCTCCTGCCCCACTGACAGACTGAAGGGACGTTCCACCGGCCCAGGCTCGGGCGCCCCTGATTTGGGGGATGAGGTTCCCAACCCGAGGGCTGGGTTGGGAAGTACAGTGCTGACTCAGGATGAGAGTGGCAGCATCTCGGATGAGATTCCAGTCTCTCAGGATGTCATCCCTAGTGGTAAACTGGGATGTCACAGTGAAACGGATGATTAACTTGTCCTGGATAGTGGCCGGGATGAGGAAGAGATGGCCAGCTTTAGCGATTTCCTTTAACACATTTTCTGTGAGACAATTAGGACCCTGTTTGAAAAATAAAGAGAAGTCTCCATCACACCCCTGTCAGCATCCCCAGAGCCCAGCATTTGTGTTTCCGAGAGGCTCTGGAGCACCACATAACATCATTCACAGAGGGGCTTGGAAGATGGTATTACCTTTAGACGAAAAACCACCAGGCCAAGGTGCCTCTTGGCAGGAATTTCAAAGGAAGGGTCATTTCTGACCAGAGATTCAAAATATTTAGCCATTTCAGTACCCTGGAATTGCAAATATAAAGAGAACTGAGATTCACCATCGGACGAGGGACTAACTATGCATAAACTTTCATACTGCTAAATAGTTTTAAACCAGTGCCACCTTCCCATCACAGAGACCTAAGCGGCTTCTGCCTCATTGTCATCTCCATTTGATTTTGCTCATATTCCAAGCTGGAAAATGTCCAATGGCCCCCTGTTTCCTGTCACATCGGATCCACCTCGAGAATTCATCTCAGGGCCCTCTTTAAACTCAGCCCCAGAACCCAGAAGGCATGTGCTTTGCAGTCCAGGCAACCTGACCTCAACTCCTGGTTTCACAGCTCCTGGACCGGCCAAGTGGGCAAGTAAGGGCCAAAACCCAGCCCATGCTCTGCATCCCCAGCCAGGTGCCTCATGCGAGCTGCATCTGGCTATAGGAAGAGATGCCTGTTTCTAGGGCACATAAAGTTGCCATATGGGATAGTGGCAGCCCTGCCCCATCCTCAGCCTACATGCTTCACTTGCCTCTCAAACCTCTTCTCACCCTGTACCCCAAATGCCCTTTTCATCCCCTGTTTCTGACATTCCATAGAGAATATATTTTCACATCTTGTCCCCACCCACCATGGACAGGTTTTGGACCTGGTTAATGGATACAGAGTTTCCGCTCAGGATGATGAAAAAGTTCTGGAAATAACTCACACAACATTGTGAGTATACTTAATGCCACTGAATCGTGCACTTAAAAATGAGTAAAATGGTGCATTTTATGTTATGTATATTTTGTTACAATTTTAAAATGTTAAAGGCTTTGTATTATATTAATCTTCCACTGAAGTTCATGTCATCTTTTTAAATGTCCTGGGGTTTTTTGCTTTTTGTTTTTAAACTGGGATTACTAACTAAACAAGAACAGGACTTGCCTTTTCTTTTCTTTTTAAAAAATTTCTCCAAGCATCCAGAAGAGCTCAATAAAATATTTGCTAAGTAATTATATCAATTAGTTCTCACACTTGCTACTCTATTTCAAGAGAGGGCAAGGGATTTAGCTGATCGTCTTTTTTTTTTTTTTTTAAGAGGGTAGGGTCTTGCTTTGTCACACAGGCTAGAGTACAGTGGCATGTTGCACAATCAAAGTTAACTGCAGCCTTGAACTCCTGTGCTCAAGTAATCCTCCCACCTTCACCTCCTGAGAAGCTAGGACTACAGGCACGCACCACCATGCCCAGCTACATTTTTAAATTTTTTTGTAAAGACAGGGGTCTCACTAGGTTGCTCAGCCTGGTATCAAACTCCTGGGTTTAAGCGATCCTCCTTCCTAGGCCTCCCAAAATGCTGGGATTACTGGCATGAGCCACCATGTCTGGCCCTGATCCTTTCTTTTGACCATAATGAAATGAGTTTCTCCAAATCTTTCTCAGAGCCCCTTTCTCCCCTGCATGGTCAGTTTCAAACAGCACAGGACTTTTGACCTGCTCCATTTCTAACCTGGGCCCCTTCACCCCTCCTGAGGCAACCTGGTGATCCCTTGTCCTGGGAAGGGCAGGGATGCTGAACTTAGTGCGGACACTCAATCAGCATAGCACACCATAGCCCAGAACTCCTGAGCTCAATTGAGCTTCCCACCTCACCTCCTGAGTAGCTGGGACTACAGGCACGTGCCACTGTGCCCAGCTCAATCTTTCCATTTTTTAGAAGGAACCAAGGGAAAGTGACTTTCCCAAGTGACAGCAGGGAGATCTCCTTCCATTGTGCTTTTATCCCTCCTATAACGCATGCTGTTTGCAACAACATGTTGAAGCAGAGGTCAGGGGAGAGGAAAACACAGAGCACAGGCAGCACCACCACCTCCAAAGCCCCACTTCACAGGTCATGAAAAGAGAGCTGCTGCCAGTGCCCTGCACTGCTCTAGGTCAAGGGCAGGCACTGTGCAGCCATGGCCAAATATAGCCCCCACCTGTGCTTGTAAAGTTTTTTGGAACACAGCATTCCCATTTGCTTACATATTGTCTATGATAGCTTTTGTAGCACAGAGGTAATTACAATAGAGTATGGCCTACAAAGCCAAAAATATTTACTATCTGGCTTTTTATAGGAAATGTTTACCAATCCCTATTGTAGGTGATAGGAGATGATGATGATGAGGAGGATGGTGATGATGATGGCAACTTATAATTAGATGAAGAAGGAGATGATGAAGGAGGGGAAGAAGAGGAGAAGAGGAAGAAGTACTCATAGAGTACTTAACTGAGTAGTAGGTAGACCCTATGCTAAGGGCTGCATATATATTATCTCATTTAATTTGAGAGAGGTAGTATCCTTTTCTCATTTTTATAGATTAGGAAGGCATGGCCAAGGGTGGTGGCTCATGCCTGTAATCCTAGCACTTTGGGAGGCCAAGGTAGGCAGATTGCTTGAGCCCAGGAGCTTGAGATCAACCTGGGCAACATGACAAAACCCCATCTCTACAAAAAATACAAAATATTAGCCGGGCATGATGGTATGCACCTGTAGTCCCAGCTACTCAGGAGGCTGAGGTGGGAGGATCACCTGAGCCTGGGGAGGTCAAGGCTGCAGTGAGCTCTGATGGCACTACTGCACTTCAGCCTGGGCAACAGAGACCTCATCTCAAAAATAAATAACAATAAATGAATAAATAAGGCAGACAAATATAGAAAGTTTAAGTAATTTGTCTAAGGTCACCAAATAGTAAAGGGTAGAACTAAATTTCCATTCTTTAAAGCACTTCTCTGTAACAGAGAAATGTGAAATTTAATTTTATATAACTTTCCAAGAGCTCAGCGTAGTAGAAAGCAGCCCAGAGTTAAAGATTTGTAATTGGGAGGCTTCGGGGGAAGTCCCAGGCCTTCTTCCCTCAAGCAGGGCAATTGCTCCCTCTGAGCCTTGCCAGATGAGAGTGACCACCCCAAGCACTGTGCTAAGAATCTAATGAACAACTAGAATGTATGTTTGCATTGAAGGCATTATGCAAGTGTTAATAATTATCATCACAGTCAAGTTGAAGAGATAAAATTAAATCATATCAAACAGCTTTGTTTTCATTCCATTTCTTCTATCGTGGGACATTGGAAGAACTTTGAGCTCAGTTTTGTAAAGGGGTTTGAGTAGGTGATCATAGGGATGCTAATGAAGCAGAAACCAGAACAGATGGAATAGGCAGAAAAGCTCCTGGTGGAAGCAGAATTTAATCCATTCACAACATTTGGAAAGGAGAGGGCAATTCAGGTGAAGGACACGGGTGAAGGTGCAGAGATGGACTGAGCATGGGGTCTGGATGGGTCGATGAAATGCCCAAGCTAGGGTAGGAGCTGATCATCAAGTCCTTGAAAGCCAGGCCCAGGAGCGTGGGCCTCATATATGGTAGGCAATGGGGTTGCTAATAGGAATTCAGGGGTTTGACTCGCAGACGGAAGTGCTAAGGGAGGTTGGTCAGGATCTGCACATTGAATATCCAGTCCCAAATTGTAAGCAAAAAAAAACTTCCTAATTACTTGTAACCTCCACCAACCATTCCCCACCCACAACCCTCCAGTCTTGAGTCTGAGTTTCTAGAAACAGCACAAAGTGCCTAAAGTTCCTCAATATTGTTGGTGGCAGCTGCTCATTGGTAAACAACCAGTGGTGATTACAAAGGTAAAGTTACCAACATTAAAACCAGTCATATGAAACTGGAGAACATTATGTTAAGCAAAATAAGCCAGGCACAGAAGGACAAATTTCACATGTTCTCACTCAAGCATGGGAGTTAAAAAGCAAGCAAACTGAGCTCGTGGAGACACACAATAGAATGAAGGTTGGCAGAGGCTGGGAAGGGTAGCAGGGAATGGGGGATAAAAAGGTGATAGTTAACGGGGGCAAAAATACAATTAAATAGATCTAAGGTTAGGTGGCACAATAAGGCAACTGTAGTTAACTATAATTTGCTGTACATTTCAAAATAACTAAAAGAATGGACCTAGAATGTTTCTAACACAAAGAAATGATAAATGGTTGAGTGTGGATACCCAGTTACCCTAATTTGATCACTGTACATTGTAGGCCTGTATCAAAACCTCACACATACCCCATAAATAAATGCATAATTATTACATAAGCATAATAATTGATTTTTTTTAAGTTTTAAAAAGTCATAGTTACCGCTTCCACCACTTCATTTTGGTTTGTGTTTGTTTAACCCAGAAGGAATTCCCTAGAGGCAAGGTGGAAGGCCAAGGCACACACAGGCAGAAAGGATAGTGTCTCCAGCGTCCCCTGCCGCTTTTATCAATGGCTTTGCCTTGCATGTGGGCTCTTGTAGAAATGGGAGACCACCACCAGTGGCCAGAGTTCTTAAGTCCCGCCTCTTCCATGAAGAACATGGGAGAGAGGCTGTGCCTGTCTCATTTACCTCAGTGTCCCTTTCTTAGCACAATACCTTTGTAATTGCTGGATTGAATAGAAATAAATTAAGCCAAATAGGGGCTTCAATAAATGCCCGTCAATGCAGGGAGGTTTGTTCCAGACTTGGTAGGTCTACCTGTCCAAGCCAGGAGAGCATTGTTTAAGGCATAATCATAATAGTGCTAAAATATTCAGCCAGCTGTGACCACCGAGGTAATTCCAAAGCAGATAGGATCCTACCCTGGCCACACACACTTCCCCTTGATTTACTTTCTCTTTCTCTCTCTGCAAACCAGACTCTGGGGCCATCCCTCCCTAGTGCTCAGTGACAGCAAGGGGAACAGTGAGACACTCAGCAGAAGACAGGCATCAGGCGGCCCTCGGGACATGTTGTGCTCAGCGCTCCTCAGGTTAACAAAGAGAATCAAATCCCAGGAGCTGAGGAACAGGCCCAGACACCTGAACCAGACACCGCAAATCTCCTGGGCAGATCTGCAAAGTAGAAACCAGCTTTCCCCGCCATGAGAAAACGGAGGAACACAGGCTCAGCCCCCACAGTGGCATGCTACATACATGTCTGACATGTGCTTGAAGATTCTTCACCCCGAAGGACCGAATCACGAACCAGAGTTTAATAGACCGAAACCGTCGGCTCAGGGGGATCTGCCAGTGCTAGAAACAAAGGAACACAGTGCCCACGGTTAGAGACAAGGGCGCCCCACTCCCTCGGGCATTTCTGGGCATTATCTGTTGCCTGCCCAGCCCTCCAGGGATGAATGGTGTCACCATGACTCCGGAAGCTGTTGCTAAGGAGTAAGCCAAGCTTCCCAACGGTTGCCCCATCGTGTGACCAAGTCACTGATGAAGGTGGCCAATAGTCACTTGTCTGAGAGCCAGACAAGTGGAAATCAAGTCCATTACCCTGAACCAATGAGAAGGGCACTTTGCTTTAAATTGCTCCTTTAAACATTTCATCCCAGCCCAGAAATTCAACATAAGGGCAATACATTTTCACTCTAAACGAATCTATATTCCTTGAATAGCAGAAAATAAAGTCCTATTTTGATCCCCCCCAAAAATGTAAAGTATAGTGGTTAGAGCACAGACACTAGAGTCCTGCAGACCTAGGTTTTGCCTCCAGCTCTGCCACTTACTAGCTGTGTGACCTTGGGTAGTGCCACCTCACTGGCTCATCAGTGCGGGACGTAAAGAACCAACTGCACCTCCCGGGGAAGTGGCGTGAGGACAAAGAACGCCAAGAGCCTCAGAAGAAGTTGTCAGTAGGTGTTGGCTATTTCGATTATTTTAAAATGTGAGCTACAAATCACAGTAGCATTTCTGTCTAGAGCCAAGATGATCCCTATTTAACCTCACACTGCCTTGTTCATTTTCCTGTGAGATTCGTGTGATCTGAGGGGCATCACTCCAGCTGTCAGATTTCAAATGAGCAACGAAACTTCTGCCTCTGTTAGATGAAAATTGATCCTTTGCTCCTGGTGGCCAAATTCAACAGAGCTTAAAGTTCAAAGTTGCAGCCACCACAAACCTGAAAATTTCCAAATTAATTTCAGACTGATTTCTCAGATCTGAAAATAGAGCAGAGGATTTGGAAAACATTTGCAGTTATTATAATGAGTCATGTGGTTTCTAATGACGTCTCCCTCAAATGTCAGAAAGTTTCTACCACAATTTCTGTTGACTAAAAATAAATGTTTGTCCCACTGCGTATTTATCTGGCCATGCACAAGATTATCAAATCCTCACAAATGTCCTCACCTTCACCCTTCACCCCAGTTTCCTAAGCCAGGCACAGTTGGGACATCACCCCTTTGTTGATGGACAAAGTTTCCCCAGCATAAAAGTACTAAGCCTTTGATTTCCAAGCAAAAAACTCTGTTGTGCTGAGGACCAGCTTGTGGCCTTTGTGCCAGCAGAGGGCATCAAAACCTGAAAATGGAACAAAATTGCTGTAACAGGGAAAGCGTCAACTCCACCTCTTGTCCATGGACACTCCAAGAGAATAATGAACGGATGATAGGGGTCATCTCTTAAAAGGTTCTGATTTCCAGATAGTTATAGCCAATTTATTTCATATATAGAAAGAGCTACTTTGTTTTACCAGCAAATAAACCAGGATAGGCAGAGGTGATTTTATTTTGACTTCTTCACAATCTTCCTCATTCCCAGTTGCTCCTTTGCTTGTCACTATTCCAAAACTGATCCATGCTGACTCAGCAGAGTGGTTCTAGCCAACATTTTCTGTTGGATCAAAAAATCTGGACATACAAAGGCTGACAGGACTCTTCTGTACCTTGAGGCATCCCCAGCCTCCTCTATGTCCTTGTAAGGTTTTGCAGGGCTCCCCTGCCAAGGTCAAGGTAATGCTCCCTCCACTGGTGCTCTCTGTCCAGTGGGAGGCAGAAAAGAGGGAGCTTCTCTGCTGTCAGAGAATCTAGTCCTGATTTTAGGTGATTCCAGGGCCCCAGGGATTAAGCACCTAAGTCTTCTCTCCTGGGATGCTGGCCTATTTTTGGCTCTTCTCAGAGCAAGACGGAGCTTCTGTTCGAAGCTGCAGCCACCTGGGTGGGAAAGACATTGGGCCCATGTGAGAGTAGCTACGAGGACCCTCAGGATCATGACAAAGATAGCAGCTTCACTTTTCTAGGAGTTTCTTCATGGACTTCAAAATCAAATCCGTAGGATTAAAGGTGGGGGGAAGGATAACTGTCAGGCAGCACTTTCTGGGTGGAGAGGTAAAAATAATAAGGTTCCCCAGAGCAGGGCTGGGAAGAGTTTACTGTAACATTTTTATGAGTTATCTGGAAGAGAGAGAGAGCACTGTAAAATCTCCAAACTCCTGGGAATGAACCCCAGGAAGATCCTGAGGCACTGTGGTAAATGAATTTAAAGGGTAACATGAAATTCAAAAGGACAAGAGTGAACATAATGCTCCTCAGTTATGATGACCCAAATATACTGGTAGGAGAATGGGCATCAATTCACACTCAGGAAGCAAACCCACAGTTATCCCTAAAGATATCTGACCCTTGGGCTGTTCCGGAATTTTTTAAATTTTTCATTAAAAATCTCTGAAAACCCACCAGAAAGAGCAGTGGAGACAAAGAACCATTATTTTTCTTTATTTACCTCTAGAGGGTCTTCTGTCACTACCAGTAAGCCATGAGGCTTACCGCTGCAATTCTAATCCAAAAGCTTCAAAAATCTAAAGAGGGTGTGGGCTGGTCCAAAGGAGAATAGCCAGTATAATCAAGTGATGACGAAGGTATTATTTTAAGACTAAAAGGGCAAGACACTTCAGTTGTCCAAGAAGACAAGATAAAAGCATCTCTTCACAAGGAAGGACACTTACGGGGGTCAGACACTGCTCTCAGCGCTTCAGTGTATTAATTTGTATAATCCTCACAGCAAGCCTAAGAAGCCAGAACTGTGGTCATCAGCCTCATTCGACACAAGAGGAAATCTGGACACAGAGTTTAAGTCACTTGTCCAAGGTCACACAAGTTAGTAAACAGAAAGCCAGGACTCCAATACAAGCCATCTGGCTTTAGCACCTACATGCTTACCCACTGTCATAACAAATCTCAAAGAAGAGCTTTCAGAAATACTATGCCTACCATATATATATCGAGCACTTGCCACACGGTTATTGTGCTAAGTGATCTACACGTGTTCCCATTTAAGCTTCACAATACCGTGTGAATCAGTGCCACTATTCTCATTTTACAGATGAGGAAAGCGAGGCTCAGAGAGGTCCATTAGTTTCCCAAAGGGCCGCTGCTGCAATGGAATTCCAAACCAAGCTCGCCCCCACTCTGCTCTGCTGCCTTCGTTGGCCAGGTAATGTGTAATACATTCGTTTACATCCCTGTCTCCCCTCCAAGTAAAGGAAGGGCTCATCCTCAAACTGCGGAGTCAATTTGTAAGAACTCGTTTCCCTAAGGCAAAATACTGGCTGAGGATGTGGGATCAAGAGAGTTGAGGTTTGCCGGGCGCGGTGGTTCACGCCTGTAGTCCCAGGTACTTGGGAAGCTGAGGCAGGAGAATCGCTTGAATCCGGAAGGCGGTGGTTGCGGTGAGCCAAGATGGCGCCGCTGCACTCCAGCCTGGTTGACAGAGCGAGACTCCGTCTCAAAAAAAAGAAAAAAGAAAAAAGAGAGAGAGCGAGAGAGAGAGAGAGAGAGAGTTAAGAGAGTTGAGGTGCAGCCAGCTGGGGAAGTCAGGAATGCTCGGAGGCTTCCAGAACCTCACACAAGTCCCGCAGCCCGTCACTACCACAGAGCTGCCCCACAGCGCCTCTGTCAGGGACGAAAAAGCAAAAGCGATTTCAGCAAGAAGGCTCTTTCCCCACCGGGGAAATTGTCCACCCTGCCCTGCTGCTGGGTGGGAAACAAAAAAGATGACCCGAGATGGAGGCAGAAGGAACTGGTCCACCTGTGACAGGAAGAGCATTTCTAGGAATTAAAAAAATGCCACAAATATTCAGGAAATGTGCACACTGCCTCAAAGGCTAGTCTCATTTTCAACCATTTTCTGGGTTTCATTCTACATACTTAGGGACAATTAGAAACCAAGGTACGCATTGGCAATATTCTGAGAGGAGCTCATAGCGTGCTGCCTTCTGAAGGGAGCCACCGTCCAGATTTTTGGGGGGTCAGACGCCCGAGCCCACTAGGCTGCCTGTCCCTGGCCACTCACCATGAAGTCGGTGGCCACGCCTGAGTTGGCATGCCTGAGGTAGATGGGATTCACACTGAAGGTCTGCTGAAGCTTGTACTTGTCCTTGACCCTGTGGGTTTCCAAATGGGCATTAGTGGCTGGGGTCTCTCCAGAGGAGGCAAGGCTTTCCCGTGTGCTCAGAGCTGGGCTGCTCCACTCACCAGAACCCAGTACAGTCAAAATGCACCATCATCCACTTGGAAGGATTAAAGGTGAAGGAGTCGGCATACTCAATCCCCTTCAGAAACCCCCGGAACTCGGGGCACAGGAAGGCAGTGCCTGCATAAGCAGCATCGATGTGGAGCCACAGCCCCTCACGGGCACCTGAGGAGGCAAACATCACCTGGCTGGAGGGGAGGATGAAGTGGGGAAAGGTGTCTCTCACCTGGCCAAGCTGAGTGGTGGGCTGCAAGGATGATGTGCTTTGGCTAAATGAGAAATGGAGGGGTGTGGAGATGGGAGCAGGGGGAGTCAGTTTGAAGAAGTGGGGCTGAAGGAGGCATCGTTGCCTCCTAACAGGAAAGTCTACAAAGCCTCGCCCTTGCCTTTTTCTTCCACTGGGTAAAGGGCCAGCACCCTCTTGGCCTCAACCTAGAACATCCTGGCACAGAAATCAATTTCCCACCAGCACAGAGAGCAATGTTAGCACACCGAATACAAAAGTTAGAGGGTTTCTTGCTTGGGGGTTAAACAGTCCCGTCTGGGTTTCCTCTCTGCCTTTAATCTCTCCCATGATTTCCCCTACCCAACCCTTTTCCTTTTCTGAAGCTAGAATAGAAAGCATTTCTATTCTAGCCTAATTCACACTGTATTTTGGATATAGCCTGCATTAAGTAAAGTTCAACATACGAGTAAGAGGATGAGAAAACCAAAGCCTCTCCTAGGACAAGGGGCAAGGTAGGGCACCTCTAACTCTTGTCACACCACTGGGAAAGGCAGTGTCCAGGGATCCCTGGAAGACAGCCTCATGACCTTTGGTGGTTCTTCCCATGTCTCTGCATTGACCAAAGAGGAGCAGAATAATCCCATAGAGCTAGTCTCAGGTTCTTGCTTTCGGAGACATTTAAAAATGTATTCCTTGTCTTCCTAGCCAGAGAGGGAAGATACTTACAGATGGGGCCCAGCTCTGACAGACAGTCAAATGCACAGACCCCAGTGGTCCCTAGTGTTGCACAGACCTAGGGGAAAATGAAGGCAAAATATAGGAGGGTGGGCTCGTGTGACACATTTGGCCTGAGAAAGATTTCACCACACATGCGATCTTCTCCCATCCATCCCACCAGAACAGTGTATATTTCAGACTGTGTTTTACCATGACTCGTAAGAAACACATTTTATATAACAATCTAGTACATGTATACATGTGTATTTGGAAAAAAAGTTTCATAAAACAATGCATACTCTGGCTATCTGTGTGCACTCTAATATTTTATACTATATTTCTTTTTAATGCTGGTTATGACCCACAAAATTTATTCCACCACACACCTATGGATAGCACCTCATGATGTGTAAAATACTGTATGGGAGGACCTTTCTGCTTTCGTGTGCAGCATGTTACTTACCTGAATTCTGCCAAAATTCCTTCCTCACATCCAAGTTCTATCATTCTAAGCTTAGGCACACATCCTGACTTACAAAGACAGGCACCAAGCCCCGCTGCTTGTCTTCCTCGATGGCCTTCTGAAGAGCTTCCCCTCGGAGTGAGAAGTTGTCATCCACAGGCAGAAATTTCATCTTCACAAGGGATATCAAACCAGCCTTCTCCACGGAGGAGTGAGCCTAGAAGGGCCACAGAAACCTGTCAGCAAGAGTCGTCCTGGAATGATCACTCCCCAGAAACTGCTGAAGCCTAAGACTCGGGGAACCGAATACGATCGTTGCAAGCTTGCCTTCCTTACAGTTGCTGGAGACAAGCTTCCAGGTCTGAGCTGCCCGGAACCCCAGCGTACTCACATCTAGAAAAAAATTGCTCAGGGACCAAGATTCCAGAAGCCAAGCACCAACCCGAAGGGCTGTCCTGCGTCGGGCAACTCACCTGGTCAGACGCATAGGCCACGAGTCGGGCATTCAAGCAGGACTCATCAGCATCGGGCTCAGACGTTTTCATTTCCAGGATTTTGTTCTTCCTTGCTGCCAGCAGGGCAATCAAAGTGGATTCACTGACTGTGCTCTGCAGGGGAAAGGATTACCATGGCAGCCTTTCTGTGTTCTCTTGCCAAATTTCCCCAGGTTTTATAGTTGTTTCTCTCTCTCTCTTTCTCTGTGTGTGTGTGTGTGTGTGTGTGTGTGTGTGTGTCATAGCTATTCACAGAAGGAAATACACAGCTCCTCCTGCCCAAGGTGCCTATCTCCCTCCCCAGCTTGCATTCCTATTCTGCCTTCTAAAATAAGCTTGCACCTAATACCACCCTCTCTGTTAGAGAGGCCACAGAAACCGAAAAGAGAATGTTCTGTCCCTCCTGGATATGTTTGCTCCCCATATAAAACATATTTAAAAGAAGAACTCTCAGTTTATTACACAAATGGAAATGGAGTTCGATTCCCCAGGGAGAGAGGGTCCTGGCCTTTGCGAGAGGCTGGTGACTTGGGCCCATTTAGTTGTCAATAGCTCTTGTGACCTTGGGCTAACCTTTCCCCTCCAGAAGACTCTTTTCTGTCTATGAAATGGAGAGCATCCCTTTAACTGCTTCCCAGGACGGAAGTATAGATTATCCAAACAAGGGTTGGGTAGGATTTTGCTCTGGCCGTGATTGTGGAAATCTTCAGGGCCACCTCAGAAACTTCACAGGAGTCTTTATGGTTCCTCATCATTCATTCACCCAGTCTTTGATGTCTTTGCTTCTTGAAATCTTCAAGTAACCTATAGCTGATAGAATCCTGCTAAAAAGGCCTGGCAGACGCTGTCATGGAGAGTGGTGTGGACCAGATCACACAGATATTAAGTGTCTGGGAGTTACTCCATAACAAGCTATTTATGTAAAGAGGTACATAGCATAATAATAATAATAATAATAATCAGCTGGGTGCAGTGGCTTGCGCCTGTAATCCCAGCACTTTGGGAGGATCCCTTGAGTCCAGGAGTTTGAGACCAGCCTGGACAACATAGTGAGACCCTGTCTCTTAAAGAAAAAAAAATTAGCCAGGTTTAGTGGCGCACACCTGTAGTCCCAGCTACGTGGGAGGCTGAGGTGGGAGGATTGCTTGGGCCCAGGAGGTGGAGGCTGCAGTGAGCCATGATGGCTCCACTGCACTCCAGCCTGGGCGACAGAACCAGGCCCTGTTTTTAAAAAAAATAATAATAGTAACAACACCTTCCATCCGTATTGCAATTCCTAGTTTACAAAACACTTTCTGGCATTCTACTTGCTCCTCACAACACCTCTTTGAGATAATTATGATTCTTGTCACACTAAGATGAGGAGAGGGATGCTCAGAGAGATGATGGGACGAACTCAAGTTCACATGGCTGACGATACAGGAGAAAGCATGGTTTGGATTTAGACAGGCATGGGTTTGAATCCTCGTTCTTCTGCTTAGCAGCTGTGTAAGCTAGGGCAAGTTATTTAATCTCTCTGAACTTCAATGCTTTTATCTCAAACATTGGGGAATGGTACTATTCACCTACAGGGTTCCTGAGATAATTAGATGAAAAGCAAGATCATGTACCATAGACATTTAGCATGTTCTCCCAAATATGACATCCGAAGTTGTAACTATTTGCTGACAACCCAAAATGTCCACAACATGCAGCAATTTATCTTTCTTCCAAGGTTCAGATTTTAATCTTGCTGCAAGGCTGGAGTGAGAGAGGGAGTCACTCAGCTAGCAAGAGGACCCAGTGAACTTCCTGGCTCTCATCTCAGAGTGACATGGCAATTTTTTTATTTTTTGAGACAAGGTCGTCCTCTGTCGCCCAGGCTGGAGGGCAGTGGTGCAATCATAGCTCACTGATGCAAAAGCACCTAAGCGTTCCGGGAGGCACCCAGAAAGCTCCATTCCATGGCACTGCTGTTGAAAAAAAGAAATATTTGAAGAGCCATTATTTGACAACTATCCAAAAGATAGGGTCAGAGGATGCCATTAATCAGTTTATGCTGTTAGTTGCTCTCACTGCAAGGGATCTCCTGAACCTAGCAGGGAGAGAGAGAGAAGTCCTCCCTTGCCTTCTCCTTTCCCCTTTCACCGTGAGATGCAAAATGGGACAACAAAAGGGAATTGTCAGATTATAGACTAAGAAACCCGAATCAAGTCATACTGGACATGTGATCATGTGTTGGCTCTTTAATTGCTTTCAAAGGAAGTAGCAGCACATGTGAATGAAGCAGCAGCTGAGGTGGGAGTAGAGGTGGAAGCTGTGATGATGGTGGTGTTGGTGATGATGGTGTGGTAACGTGGGGGAAATTCCATGGAGAACGGGAGAATTGCCAGGTTAGGGTTTGGCTTGTTTTTCACTACTTAGCCCCCATGCTAGGCGAAGCTTTGCCAGGGGAAGTACCTGCAGGACGCCTCCGCCCTGGCTGCTGGGGTGGTAGTGCAAGAAGTGCTCTGGAAGTCCCAGCATTTTTGCCAGCCAGTCCATGACGTTCATCTCTAGCTCTGTACACGCAGGGCTGGATGCCTGAGAAAGGAAAAGGAACTTCGAACTGCACAGCCCCAGGGCACTGAGGTGCCCCCACGAGCTCCAGAAACATGTCTGCCCCTGATGGTGTCAATGGGAACCTTTCTGGAAAGGGGTCAATGTTAGGCTGTGTGCCTCTCTCCCGGTCCACGCTCTGTCAACCAAAAAGAGAAAATAATGTGGGGTTTTGGATTCATGTTGCCCTCAATGAGGCGAATTCTCCAAGGCTCTATGGAGAAATAGCCCTAGAAATCGTTGGCTTGGATTTGGTTCTCCAAGACCCTAAAATACATAGCTGAGAAGTCCTCAAATGCCCAGGGGGAGGTTTTAGGACTAAGAACGTACTCTTTCCTAGAAAAGATAGCCCCCATGCTAGGCGAAGCTTTGCCAGGGGAAGTACCTGCAGGACGCCTCCGCCCTGGCTGCTGGGGTGGTAGTGCAAGAAGTGCTCTGGAAGTGCCCTCCCACCCACACACCCGTAAGAGTTCAGGCTTAAAATAAAAAGATGTTCTAGAAGGCTTTTTGGCACCATTTAAAGCTGAGTGGTGCTTAAGGGGTTATTAAGGGAAGTCTCAGGACGTATCTCCAGCTACTCAAATACGAGAGCACAGGGGAAGTGGCAACCCAACAGGCATCAAATTGCTTAGTTAAGGTCACAAACTGTGGCAATAACCGGATCTATATCCAAATCTTATCTGTGTCTCTATGAGCTGTGTGATCTGGGGGAGATAAGTTGCTTAAGCCTCGATTTCCTCACCTACACAATGGGACCAATACTCGTGATTCCATAGGGTTAAAGGATGCAATGAGAAAATTAAAATAAAGCATAAGCTTAAAGAATGTAGCCGTTGTTAATAGTTATCGTGGAGCCATATTCAGAAAGAAAGGCAAAATATGTCTGCCGTAGGATGCCACTCCCTGCTACGTTCCCCATTGCCAGTAGTTACAGCCATTGCTACTCACCCACGTGAATCCCAAGCAGTTGATGGCATCAGCCAGCATGTCTCCTAGCAGGGAGGGCCAAGAGGTGAGGGCTGGGTAGTAGGCGTGCATATGGGGGCTCTGCCAATGTACCACCTGGAGGCAGAGCATGCACACAGTTGGCACCAGGAGGCTTTCTTTCTCCAGAGACCATCTCTGGCAAGGTGAAGTGTCACTCTAGACATGGGCTGACACTTTTAAGCAGAAATAAGTGACACAACTCCATGAAAATCCGACTTGTTAACTGGTGTTCTTGCCACTCACATGGCTCATGTCCTATGCTAGATCATCAGTGGAGCCTTTTCATATATGCAAAGTCCAGAAGGGAAAATGCAAAAGGAAAATCGCTGAAGTAATCCAGTTGTGGGATTCTGAGTGGTATTCACATTAGTCCCCAATACTTACCGCTCATGCCGCCTCTGCCCAGGAATAAAAGGAAGGAGAGACTGTGAGCTCTAGAAAAGTAGACTGCTTGTTTCACCCAGTTTCTTGCAAAAGGCACCTTTTGTTTTATGGAGCACTGAGCTCTCTGGGCATGCAGCTCAGAGGGTCAGGGTGAACAGGTTCAAAGCTGTCCTTAAGCATCACATTGGGAATGTAGTGAGGAGAGGAGACAGTAGAGAGGAGAGCCCAGACCAAGCATATTGGAGGCCAACCTCCAGGCTAAGCCCTGAGCCCACAATCAAACGCGGATGTAAGGAGGAGCTGAGTGGGCAGGGGGGGCCCCCCATCAGAAGTCAGAAGCAGCCCCAGTGGTTCATCTGCCTCATGGATTATCTAATCTCTCCTCATCTCACTGCTCTGCAAGCATGCCCTGTTCCTTTTTGAGCAATGCTGTGTCCCCTGATACAAAGGCACTCGCCATAAAGACATGACCTTCCAAAACCTGCCAGTTTTTAGAAAGCTACTAAATATTCATTTCCTACTCGAACTCTCCCCTAGCTCCCACAGCTCCCTTCGATCCCTTCCCTGAGCGATGGAACGCTGTAATTCTAGATGTTTCACTCTACTGAGGACTCATTTGATAACCTCTTAGAACATCATCCTGTTCTTTACTGTGCACAAATACTCAGAGTCCTTGAAGAACAAGGGCCTTGTCCTGGACAACATGTATAGTATAAGGAGCATAAGAATTAAGTCCAAGGACACAAGTTCCCATCCCACCTCGGTCCCTAACCAGCTGTGTGACTGTGTAGATTTACCATGAAGCTAATGAACTTAAGCTCCAACATACCATGTTTGCAGGGGTCTCTTTTGAGATTCATTCTTTTTTCTGAGACAGATTCTTACACTGTCACCAGGGCTAGAGTGCAATGGCACCATCTCGACTCACTGCAACCCCCGCCTCCCAGGTTCAAGCAATTCTCCTGCTTCAGCCTCCCAAGTAGCTGGGATTACAGGTGCCCACCACCATGCCTGCTAATGTTTTCATATTTTTAATAGAGACAGGGTTTCACTATGCTGGCCAGGCTGGTCTCGAACTCCTGACCTTGTGATCCGCCCGCCTCAGCCTCCCAAAGTGCTGGGATTACAGGTGTGCGCCACCGTGCCCAGCCTCATTCTTTTTTGTTTTTCAAGAGGAGGTCTCAAAAAGCGTTTACAGTACAGACCCCCTAAAACCAGGAGCCTATCCTGCACTTCCCTCAACCTCAGTTTCTCATCGTAAAATAAATCTTGTCTCCCAGGGTTGCTGTGTGGGTGGAGGTGTGGGCAAGAAATGTGTGAAATGTTAACGGTAAACTAATCATGTGGGTGACAGACACATCACATATCCTGACTTGACTCAGAGAATCAAACCTCTTCCTCCGATTTTCACCATGCAAGACTCATGACCGGTAATAACCACATCTCCTGCTCTCCATGCCTTCTCTTACTTACTTCTCACAGGACCTTATGGGGTAGGGCCTATGCATTATCTCTGTTTTACAGGTGAGAACTGGGGCTGGCAGAGAGAAGCAACATCCCTGTGGTCACACATACCCCATACGGACAGGTGACCTCAATGAGACAGAAGCCCAGACACCTGAGCAGGGTGGTGTCCTGACTTTTTCCATGGGAATGCCCTCTCTCTCTCGTGAAAAGTAAATGAGGATTGTCTAACCAGGGTTGGAATTAAAGGGGAAAGAGAATTTTTCTTCTCTTATTTTCTAGGTGGTGGCAGGAAGAGAAAAACTAATTCAGTTTTCAGTGAGGCACTGAGCAAAATGAGTAAGCAAAGGGCCAACTGCTTTCAGGCCAGCTCTCGGAGGCTGGTGTGGCCTGAGAGATGAGTTGAGAGATTTGACCCTTATTATCACTGTGTTTAGTGACAGTATTTTGGAAACCCCAGACAAGGGCTTCTACCTCCTAGCCCTATCAAGAGACAATAGTCTGTTCTCGTAAGATAAATAAGATAAAATAAGCCAGAAGGGCCTTATCAAAAACAAACAGACCTCTCTTTCCAGAAATGAGCTTCACCAACCACACCCACAGCAACTGCTGGAATTCCTTTCAATCAAATGAATCAGCTCCTTTCCACCTCTTCTGACAGTTGCTTTCAGTCTCACTCTCAGATTACAGTTAGCCCCTCAGCAGATTACATTTTACAGAATAAAAACCAGGAGATAATCTTATCAGGATCTAGCCTCCGTAAGCCTTACTGATACTGACATTTTCAAAAGATGCTTGTGAAATAGGCTGAATGGTCAAAGAGATGAGTGGCTTTATATGAAATTGCCTTCATGGCCAGGCGCAGTGGCTTAGGTCTCTCATCCCAGCACTTTGGAAGGCCGAGGTAGGAGGATCACTTGAGCCCAGGAATTGGAGACCAGCTTGGGCAACATAGTGAGACCTTGTTTCTGTTGCTTTAAAAAAAAAAAAAAAAATCAAAATTGCCATCACTTTCTGAGCTTGAGTATTTTCCCACCCCTGCCTCTAGCATATTTTTTGTCACTTTTTTTTTTTTTTTTTTGAGATGCAGTTTCACTCTTGTTGCCCAGGCTGGAGTGCAATGGTGCTATCTCAGCTCACCACAACCTCCTCCTCCCGGGTTCAAGCGATTCTCCTACTTCAGCCTCCCAAGTAGCTGGGATTACAGGCATGCGCCACCATGCCCAGCTAATTTTGTATTTTTAGTAGAGACGGGGTTTCTCCACGTTGGTCAGGCTGGTCTCGAATTCCCAACCTCAGGTGATCCTCCTGCCTCGGCCTCCCAAAGTGCTGGGATTACAGGCGTGAGACACCGCGCCTGGCCTTTTTGTCACATTTAAGTCAAAAGTTCTCTGGCAATGATGAAGGCAAACCTCAAGTTGGCCTCAGGAAGAGCCTCTAAACGTGTGTGGTTCAGAACACAAATGCCCTAAGCGGGGAGAGGGAGGACACAGCCTGTGTGGGGGTGCGGAACAAGAGAGGCAATGCTAGGGACCCAGGCTTAGCCAGGCACACTCAGGCACTCACCAGTAGAGGTGACAGAGGGTAGGAGAAACGGCAGAGCCTGTGAAGTAAGACTGGTCTAGGTTAAAATCCTGGATCTACCAGTTACTAATTCTGTGACTTTGGGCAAGACAATTAACTTCTCTGAGCATCAGCAGTTTCCTCATCTGTAAAACAGGGCCACTGGCACAGAGCTGGCACGTGGCAGGGAGCCCCACCACAGGAAGGGAGTCTACTTTAGCATGAGCACATGGCAGAGCTCCTCACCGCCGCTGGCCAGCGGTGTCATCACCACCCATCAAGGCAGGCTCCAGCTCAAGCCCATGCATCAGCCAGCTTCCATCAGCTTCCTGGCCCTACCAGCACTATCCCCGGCTGCACCTTCCATCATGGAAAGTATCAATGATTCAGGGAAAGCCCCCTCTTGCTCTTGAAAAGCAGCTCAATCACCAGACTTCAGAGGTGCCAGGAGGGGTTGCTGGGGCCCACTCAGTTTCCTGGACCAATGCAACCTGGTCACCAGAGTGTCCTTGCGGGGATGTGTTCCCCACTTCCTTCCTTCTCTTTGGTGTGGTCTCAGATACTGTATAGAAGAGTCCCTGGCTCCGTCGTCGGGGCCAGGCACTACCTCCAGCTTCCTCTCCGCTGTCTTACTACCCACAGTTGTCCTTTCCCCTCAGACAAAATGTTCTCTTCTCCACCCATCCCATGAGATTTCCACACTTCTGCCAGACTGTGCTCCGGAATGCAGGTGTTCTGGCCAGCCCTGCCCTGGCATCATAAACCTCTTGCCATGGCACAACTTGGAAAAAAAAAAGAAACCTAATACCAGTCAAAGTCCTGCCCTCCACATGCCTCACAGATGGGCTGGGGTGTTAGTGGCCAAGTGGCTGAAGGATGCATTCTCATCCCAAGCTGACACAAAGCAGGCCTTTCTTCAGGCCACCACCCACCCTTCTGTGCCCTGAAATCCAGATCTGCCCTTGTGGTCACTGTGTCTCACCCCAGGCATGATGATTCGTTCAATGTCCCCAAAGATGCTGTCCCAGCTGTCAGGGTCCTCAGGAGCACTCTCAGGCAGCTGGGCTCGCAGGTAGCCAGGCTGCACGTCTGGCGTCACACGTCTCTCCCGCACAGTGCTCAGGTACTGGCAGATGTAATCCACCATCTCTCTCCCTAGAAGTGACATAGAGAAATCAGGCTCGAGTCCTCTGACTGGGCCTGACCGATTTGTGCCCATCCCTCTCAGGTCCGGGCCAAGAGACTTGGTAAAGAAGGAGATGGATTTGGCCAGGCGCAGTGGCTCATGCCTGTAATCCCAGCACTTTGGGAGGCTGAGGCAGGTGGATCACTAGGTCAGGAGATCGAGACCATCCTGGCTAACACGGTGAAACCCCTCTCTTCTAAAAATACAAAAAAATTAGCCAAGCATGGTGGCAGGCGCCTGTAATCCCAGCTACTCGGGAGGCTGAGGCAGGAGAATCGCTTGAACCTGGGAGATGGAGGTTGCAGAGAGCCAAGATCGCACCACTGCACTCCAGCCTGGACCCAAAAAAAAAAAAAAAAAAAAAAGAGAGACAGATTCATGGGCCAAGGGTAGGATCTGATCCCCTGCACAACCTTATCTTCAGAATTTAAAAAAAGAGTAAGGGAGTGAATGAATGATGGAGGGAGATTCTGAGTGAGCAAATGAACAAGAGGGAAAATCTCCAAAGCACAAAACTCTAGCGCCAAAGTGAAACGTTTCATTTTCTTTCCCCT